>NC_079902.1:8800758-9100758 GCF_024868665.1 Triplophysa rosa
AACAATAACTGACTTATTAAAGGGAATGAAAATGCTTTGTTATACTCATCCCCATGTCACTCTAAACGTGTTAGACTTTTTTCTTCTGCAGAAGACAAAAGAAAATATTTTGAAGAATGTTGGTAGCCAAAAAAATTGTCACCCCTTGACTTCCATTATATAGACATTTCTCAAAATATCTTTTGTGTTCCACAGAAGAAAGAGTCATATACAGGTTTTGAACAAAATGAGGATGAAATCATTTTTATTATTTGATAAACTATCCCTTTAACTATCCCACTGTATATTACAGATTATTGTAATAGTTAGTTTTCAAGATTGTTTAATGCACACTGATGTAGTGAACCATGTTTCTATGACAAATCTCTAGTGATTAAAAAAATAATGTGTGATGACACACAGGTCCTCAAATGCATGTTATGTAAATGTTACTCTATAGAATTACACTTCACTTATGTAAATACAAAGTAACATAAAAACTGTTATATAAAGTATACATTTTATTGAAGTGCATAAGCAAAAGCACAATGACAAAAAAACTTCAGTAGAGAAAAGTAAAACGTTCTACATTTGATATAAAGCCTATAAGAGTGGCCTTATTCTTATGAGTATGTTGCGCTCATGTATGTATTCAACATTGACTGTTGGCATTTTAAAGATGTCCGGAATATTTTACAAGTACATGCACCCCAGATTGCAGCCCGGGGATGATCATACAGTCTACAATCCATCATCTTGGATTTTACAGATCTTGGATTTTGATATATTGGGCAGGTGGAATCTGAGGTAAAGTTGAGAAATTGTGAAATGTCAATATATCATTGATATAAAACTTTTATCATACGATCTTATCTGAAATTTCAAACAACTCTTTCTGTGATTCTGAGAGGAATTCATGAATCATAATATTAAAACTGTTCTTTCAGAAGTGTCCCAGCATCCCTGCAGCTGTGATATTGTAAAGCAGCACTGATGAATGAGCATTTTGATTGTCAGAAAACTTTCTATTATGTTATTATAACATTGTTGTGCATGTATAAGTTTATTATTCAAAAACTTTTTTGAGTATATAAACGCAACGTAACAAAAAATCTTGTAAAAAATACTGTATGTATACACTATTTACTTGAGTACAGTATGATCACTTGTTGGCATAAAACACATTTCTGCGAAGCTGCATCGATGCATATTTTCTTATGTGATGAGCAAAAATACACTACAATAAAATCTGTGTGCAGCAATCTTTGGAATATCCCATCAACTTTTTTAGCAACAAAGTCTTAGCTTTTTCAGATATACTGTACACACCATATCTTCCAGTTTTGATCTTGCTTTCTCTATATGCTGCTATTTAAGGAGAATGAAGAAATGTTTGCTGGGAAGTATAGGAGAATCTGTCTGAATGAAGAAATGTTGTTGATGCAATAAACTGTTGGTGCAAATGAGAGTAAAATGTAAAAAAAAAGATTAAAGGAATACCATTATAAATTCAAAATGACTGTAATTGTTAAAAAAATAGTCAATGCATTTAAATGATACACAGCTCATGTTGATTTATGACCTCTGGCCACGTTGCAAAATTCCTGCTTTGTAATTTGATAAACTGGATTTTCCTCAACACTATTTATGAGGAAAACTTTATGAGGAATGCATTGTGTGAATAGTGAACTGTCCCTTTCAGATCTAAACATTGGGGGATTATTTGGCACATATGGGCTGGCATTTACCTGCAGGCACATGCAGAGAGATTAGGTGACTCGTGCGTGTTTACAGTAGGCCTATCAGCATATGGCTTGTGAATACAAGTGCTCTATTAAATAAAACCTGATCCCCTGATTAATGTACTCTTTCATGTTTTATAATACAACAAATAATTATAATGTTTAGGACAACAATACCGGCTATAGTTTCTCTCAAAACATTTTCTCACCACAGTAGCCGTGTTCCTAATGAACTGAAAAGCATAAAGAGGTGTGAGTATCTCTGGTCATTTCTTTGATACAGTATGTATTGCCTGAATATTGCTTGCCTGTACGCTATAAAATGCAGGGATGTTTTCAATCCGTGGCAGTGTAGCTTAACTGGCATTACGCTATTATTGCCAGGGTCATGGGTTTGATGCCCAGGGAACACATGCGCTTATAAAATGCATAGCTTATTGCACTTGAATAAAACCATCTGCCAAATTCATGAAAATCTAAATTTTGCTTTTTGAGATATATGGTCTCATTGAGTGTTACATTTTGCTGACAGACCATTATGAATCACGTATTAATCACGTTAACACTTTGAAGTACAAATACAACATCGCCATCTTGTGGCCGCAAAGTAATAAGACAACAGCTAAAGCTGTGGAGTGTCGAAATTAATCTACTGTATATGGGGAGTCTGCAGACCTGGCAGGCAGTTTTGCGCCCCCGGCAGTTTTACTCCCCCGTTGTTCCTTATTTGTCCAGTAGGGGGAGTTGAACGACATAATAAAATATTTGTAACCGAATCATACTGTTAAACAAAAATGCAATTATGTATGTGTAAGATTAAAAGTAAATAAATAAACTGATTTGCAATTGCAACTGCAATTTAGTGTTTTTGTGAATTTAAAAATTAATAATACACACAGTTTGATCAGATGTACAGTACAACAATAATATATAATTTACTGTGGCCTAGTTATCTACAAATATACAGAAGACTTGAGTGTTTGTTGTGAATGTATAGGCATATATAAAGTTCCATTCAAATATTAACCATATTTAGCTCATCAGACATTAAGTGCAATCATATGAACCACCAATTAAATATCTGCCCTGCATTTAGAACAGTGTCCTGCATACTATTTAATGAAGAAAAACACAATTCACCGCTTTAAGAAATTTCTAAGGTCTTTTATCTTCTAAGAAAAAAGTGACATGTTTCTTGTGAACAACATTATTTATTAAGACCATTATCAAAAACAGGATTGATGATCATTATAGGATGGCTCTCGATAATGACTCCTATGGGTTGCCACTCTTCTTCAAAATGTTCTTAATCCTCCTGTCAAACTGCTCCCGCTCACTGATAAAAGAAAGTTTAAAGTTGTAGACAAAATTGTTATTGGAAATAATGGCAGGATGTCATGCTTGACCATTTCTCCTTTATAGCATCCTTACATACCTTATGTCAATGACATGCCCTTGTCATTTCTCCTCAGCCTCCAGCATGGTGAGATTTTTCAAACCAGCAAGGGAACAGATGATGGACTACCAATTATTTTTTTATTTTTTTGCACAACAAAACTGAGTGTCCTTTCTACATTAACCAAACATTTGTTTTAAAGCAATTACAAAATAAATCTGAGGAGCACAGCTAACAGACCCACCTCTGGAAAAAGGACATCCATAATAAACTTGATCGTGTCACTGTGAGTCTGTGTGGGTGTCCTGTCCAGAAATTAAGTGAGGTGAAAGTAGGTCATCAATTTGGTCCCGATTGTCAACGTATACAGGCACAAGCATTGGTTTTGGCAGAAGGATTGCAAAATATGTCAAGCCGCGTTGATTTCTTTTGGCCACTGATGATGGACTGCAAAGAAAATTGACAATGTCATTAAAACCTTGCCACATATGTCTCTGTAAGGCATTTATGTATTTATTAGACAAGCTATTGGTTAAAAGTGCAGTAAAATGTGTATATGTAAAATGCATTCTTGAACACAATTTTATTATTTCCAAGTATTATTACAGATGAGATCAATATCATCACACCATACAGTAATAGGCCTAATTAGACAGCCAACAATTGCTATTAAGAAAACAAGATACACGATTAATTGAGCACTAACAATCACAAACATGATAAAACCCACATTAGGAGCACATAAATTGTAATCAGGATCATTAAGCTATTTTAACAAAAATGTATTTTATATGTACATTACATAATATGATCATTTATTTTATTCCATATGGGAATAAAGTTTTCAATTTGAGTTTGATCATGTTTGTGATTGTTGGTACTCAATTATTGATCTTTTGTTTTCTTAATACACATTTAAGAAAATTGTTTGCTGGCTAATTATTATGTTGACTGTGGTCTTCTCACCTGTGATTAATTGTTAGTTCTGATTATGGGGCTCTCCATTTTGTAAGAAGTTGTACTATGAATAACGACTTAAAATAATAAATAACTTAATTACGTGTGCAGCTAAATTGAAATGGTTTACATATAAGCCTACTGTAGTTAAGTTATGTAATGCATGTAAACATAGTAAGAAGAATATGTTACCAGAAAAGGCCATCACATAGGCTAGAGACAGACAACAAAATAAAATTAAAAAGAAAATAAGTATGAAAATGAGATATAGAGTAAGAGATATCGAGTAAGCATACACGTGGTTAGCTAAAGTTGATCCAGACAGAACATCGACCTGGTCAATAAGTATACAATGTATTGTCTTTGAGTATAAATTACACATACATATATTTTTAGATTTTGAAATGAATTTATATTGTAATCAATGAATCGTTTAAAACTACATGTTGGACGATTGCCTGGTAACAAAAACGTTTATTTACCATAACTCGTGATGGACGATGAAGTTATCTGTTCTTAGGTCTGTTCTGGTGGTCTTCATAATGTACAGTTCCCCCTACTGGACAAATAAGTAAAAACAGGGGCGCAAAACTGCGGTACGCAAAAAAAATGAGCCCGTAAGGTAAAGATTAAAATATAGAAGTGCCGTACTGCGTACAGAACAGGGCCCGTATTCTTAAAGCTTCTTAGAATCCTCTCAGAAAGATCTTAATTTTAAAAACTTCCACGAAGGAGTCTTATCTTAAAAGCGATTCAGGACCAATCTGAGAGCAATTTTGAGCAAGGAAAAGACAAAAACTTTTATCTTAGTGAGGAGGCGGGGCTGACTCAGTTGCTATGTATGACACAGTCTTTTAAAGACTGTGATTGGTTTGCTGGCCAAGAAGGAAAAGGGCGCTGTTAAGTATGGGGTAGTTAGTTTGAAATTGCATAAATACTTTTTTTTCAGTTTTACCGTACTCACGCACACACATGCACTATATATATGTGTGTGTGTGCTTGTGTATATATATATGTATATATTTCCATGCTGTTAATATCAACGTATTTGATAGAAAATGAACAGTGACACAGTAAGTTTCTGTAAGAGTTGTAATTGTTTGTGTGATCAGATTGTGACCGTTGTGACAGAACCATATCATCTCTGCTGCATAGTTGCATTTCTCCAGTTGCCAAATATGTTAATATGATTACTTCTATGGCATTTCTGCGCTGTCTTGGAGATGTTAGCGTGTCTCTATTAGGATCGGTCACAAACATGAACCCTGCACGATCTAATTTGTTGTGTCTTATTAACTCACTGTCATTCAATTCATTTTAATATAGCGCTTTAACAATTTGCATTGCATCAAAGCAGCTTTACAAGAAAACCAAAACCAAGAAAAACAAAAGTTGAACACACACAATAAAACTATAAAAAATCAGATAAACCTTGAAAGTAATATTGAAATTGTCATGCATTGCAACACATTTCTTCTTACTTTTCGTTTTTCGTCCATTTTCTCTGCTGCTAAAGAAACTCTTAAGTCTCTTAAAAGTCCTCCTCGCAACTCCTAAACTTTTTGGCTTTTTTGGATCTTTTCTGTAATTTTAAGGGGAAACGCCCACATTTCTAAGAATTTTTTCTTAGAATTTTTTCACTAGGAGCAACTCTGCGCTAAGATTTTTCATGAATATGGCCCGTATTTATCAAGCTTCTGAGAATTACTCACAAGAACACTGCTAAGAATTGACTTAAGAGTAAAAAAATATTGGCTCAAAGCTGCTCTTAAAAGTTGGTTATAAAGCAGCTCAGTCGTAATTTAAGTGGAGTGTAGGACTAAATCTTAAGGGTCAGGCTTAGAGTTGATTAACGACACTTTGGTGTGCACAGAGGTGGGTAGAGTAGCCAAAATCTTTACTCAAGTAAAAGTACAAGTAACTATAGAAATTGTTACTCAAGTAAAAGTAAAAGTCACTATTTTAAAAATGACTTGAGTAAAAGTAAAAAAGTATGCAATGAAAAAACTACTCAAGTAGTTAGTTACTTAGTTACTTTGTATCTGATTATTTAGGTCTACTACATAAAATTAATATTAACGCCAATATTTTAATAATACATTTTAATCAATATTTTTAATTATCATCAGCAGATATCTTTGCAATATACTAGAGAGACTAAAGAATAGACAAAAGAGACAAGCATTTCTGTAAATTTCATCTAGTCCTGATGTCAATGTAGTTTACTCGTGTTGTGTCACGTGTGTGTTGTGAAACGCTCTTACTTGTAAACAAACAGTAAACAGTGAACCACACGCCCATCAACACGTTTTCTTCCTTCTGTTCTTCAAATGTATTTTTCTGCAAGCTCACGTCTCTGTGTCTGACAGGTAACGCTCATGTTGCTGTGTCTGACGAACAGGTCGCGCGGGTGCGCGCATATGGCGGGCATTTATCACTGCTGGCAAACAATATGACACATTTGCAGTTTTGATTGTATAGATATAGATTAATATCCACTTCATCCAACGCTCTTTGTGTTCTGCGTGTTCTTAATTTTCGCTCTTCGAGGAGTGAGTAATCCTGCTTCAGATGATTCTGATCGTGCTGCGAACTGAACAAATCATTTGAACTGATTCATTAGCCTATTCAAATGGTTTTGCCCATTGTTCAATTAATGCTTTCAAAAGAATCGACTCAAAAGAATCGATCACTCGGGAATGCCCGTAAAAAGAGACGACAACCTTGAAATAAACAACGCGTTTTAAAAAGCATATTTTAAAATGAAGGAACGAAGGAACGTCACGCAATGTAAGTTATGTAACGAAGTAAAATTACAGATTTTCTATTAGAAATTTACTCAAGTAAGAGTAAAATTACACACTTTTAATTTTACTTAAAAAGTACATATTTTCCAAAATGTTACTCAAGTAAATGTAACGAAGTAAATGTACTTTGTAATGTACGTATGTAAATGTAAAAATCTACCCACCTCTGGCTGTGCAGCAAACGGGATTTTGGATGACGACACTGGCATGGACCAATCACTGAATAGATTTCCTTATTTAAGAAAGATACATACACGTTGAATGGTGAAATTCCTAAAATCAGTTTATATTCAACACACATATGACAATAAAGACTTTTCAAGAGAATACATTATGATATAGACATTGGAAATGAAAGATAAACACGTTTCCGCCATTTCATAATTACCCATTTTAAACCGGTGCTGAATTAGTTTTATTTGCTTTAGTCCAGAAGTTTCGCTTTAATACAATGTTATTTTCGGTATGAATGTTTTCTTGCGTGTGAAATCACATACTATTAATAACAGAATATAACGAGAACTCGCGAAATTAATGCAAATTCATTGCAGTAGAGCTTAACAAGATGATCCTTAGCAATACAGCATAACGAGAACGCGCAACAGAACTGATGATCCTAGAGCATAACTCGAATGCGCGCAGCATTCATGACATGTACGCACTGCGTGCCATCTTGCGCACAAATATGTTTGTTAAATGTGTAAATTCTATTATGAAAAATGATGTGTAGATGTTGTTTCATTAATAAATGCCTTTCGCAAATTCATACAAAAGTGCCACCCGCAATTACGCCTATGCGGTTCCATTGGCCAACCCCTCTGTCCACCACATGTCTCTGTCTCCTCAGCGCCATCACAAGCCCCTAGTGGCAACTCCTAAGCACTTGAGAGACCTCTCGAGCTGTCTTAACTAATTGGGAGAGTATGCGTGATTCTTAGCTTTAAGAAATTTGATAACTTGCTTTTATATTTAAGTTTGTAAGTAGGAGTAAATTTCCTGAATTCTCAGCACTTAAGACTAAAATGGCACTTTGAGAAGCTTGATAAATACGGGCCCAGGTGTTCAGTCGGCCCCCTTCAGGCCCTGTCCCAAATGGCGCACTCCGGTCTTGTGGATCTCTGCTGAGTCCACACTTGGTGACGTCAGGAAGTGCAGACTTATAGGGCACTATGCACGAGTCCACAAGGGTATGGGAGTGCATTTTGGGACAGACTTGAGGTCATCACGCGGAAAGAGCAAGCGGTGCTTTCTAATCTCTCTCGCGGTACGTTGTTGTCATTCGCTGATCAGAAATTTTTGAATTTTATCAAAACATACGTTTAAAAATGTATCCGTCATGTTTACGTATATGTCTGACATCCACGACACTCCTCCCATCCGTTATGTGATTGGGCGTTCGCAAGGATTCCTGGGTAGGGGACTTCAGTGGAGTCTGCATCGAGGGCACAAAAGAGGCGAACGCGAGCAGACTTCTGAGCGCTAAAAAGACAAATGGTACACCCTACGGAGTCGTAGACTTGGCGAGAGCGCGCAATTTAAGTCCATGAGACCGCAAGTGCGCCATTTGGGACAGGGGTGGCCCACCGCACTGCAGGTGCTGCAAGACTTGTTGTCTATGGTCTTATACATAGAGGAGACGTCAGATAAGTCACGAACCCCTTTCAAAAAGTGTATCTGATGAACAAGAAATGAATAAAACATAAAGGTATTTGTGTTTTCACGGTTTTGCTCATGTTCAGAATGTCCTCCTTCCTTTGGAGGTCGCTGTTACACTGTATAAAGCAGTCCAGTTTTTTTTTCAAATGCGGAACGACAACACATTCAAATACCACAACACACTCACATGATCTTCACACAGGACAGTTCCTGCAGACTTGTGAAATGTGTAATAGTCTTCTGTGCTCCCGGATAAGTTCCTCATTCTGCCAGGTGCCATCACATCACGCTGTGCTGAGTTTCAGACACATCGCCTGTGATTTTGCTCACTATTTGTTCTTAAATACATCTCGTGCAAGATGAAGTGCTGCGTCCTTGTGTTTGTGGCTCTGATCGCGTTCAGCTGTTTTCTTCCGGAAGGCTCGTGCAGCTTGCAGAGGATGAACAGCTTCAATGAAATAACCAAGGTGAGGGGTTCATTTTAAAGTTTGCGACGGAATAACATTTATGATAGACCCTATTAACATATATTTGTTTTAATGTTTGTCATTGATCAGGTGCTGGGGTTTTCTTGGGGAAACTGTAAGTCAGGTGATGCTGCATATATGAAGACTCTGAATGCGTCTCCAGACCCGATTCCTATTCCAGGATATTTAACAGCAGATGCATCGGGAACAACATCTGTAGAGCTGGCCTCTCCTCTCTCAGTGAGTCGAGAAAACATGTCATTATTCTCAATCACAAATGTATCTGTCCTCTTGGGACAAGCTTTAAATCATACTTTTCGTTGTTGTATCTTAAAAAGGACGCGCTGGTTTTGGTCATCATGATTTTTGGTTTATAAAAAAACAGCCAATCTTTTGAAATGAGAATAAAAAGCGAAAAATATATTTTATAATCGAAAAGAATTCAATTGAATCATTATTTAATAAAACAACTAGTCTTAATTTGTCAATTATAATATTGTTTCTTTGCTAGTGCTTTAATGTCATTCAGAGGACAAACAAGTATTATAAAAATGTAAGAAATTATCACATTTTTGTATGCCTTGACGCCCTGAATTGAGCTGCACTTCAGCCACGCCTATGACCTCCTTTATGCTTAAAATTTAATTTAATAAATAGATTGTTTGTTATAAACGTGGGAATCATGTGACCTTTGCAAAGTATTGTAAACCAGCATCATCAGATTTAAACTTGTCCCAACATGTAGCAAGCAAACCTGAATACTGTACTTTGTAACATATGGCAGAGAATGGAGTTCCTCTTCCTTTATTTCAGGTGAACGTGACACTGGA
Source organism: Triplophysa rosa (assembly GCF_024868665.1). Classification (NCBI taxonomy): domain Eukaryota; kingdom Metazoa; phylum Chordata; class Actinopteri; order Cypriniformes; family Nemacheilidae; genus Triplophysa; species Triplophysa rosa. The sequence continues at coordinate 8,810,593 of NC_079902.1, forward strand.
AAGAGAAGTTGCAGGCGTGTGGGTAAAAATACCATGTATAGATGATCTAGGAAGTTGTCATTATCCTGATATCTGTGAACTGCTCGATCAGCTCATCCCTCCAGGTCAAGATTGTCCTGAACCACTGCATACATATGGTCTGCCGTGCCACTGTCCATTTAAAGCTGTGAGTGTGTCCTGACCAATAAACCTTTACTAAACGTGACTTAAATAATATTGCATTTTTGATCTGGGAGGAAAATCCATTTTTGATAGAATTTCCCAGATATGTGGTTGGTTTAAGAATGACTTCATGATGCTTTTACAGATTTTTCTATTGTGTTTTTTATTCACTTCATTCTAAAAGTTAAAGTGATGTCACTATAGTACATATTTGTATGTAATGGTTTGTAGGGTAGTCGCAGTGTTTTGTGTGCTGCACCTCTATTGTTCCCTTTTGGGACCATAAAGTTTATTACAATATGAAGTGTCTTTATGGCACCCCTGTTGCATGTTTCATATTTTATGGTGAAAGGTAGCATTTGTGAAGGTTTAATTATGTTTTCATATTTCAACACAGAAATATGTTTTTAGGTATTTTGTGTTTAAAGTATAAAACCATAACATTTATTTTCCTTTTTCTAGGGCGACTACACATTGCCATCATCGCAGTTCTACATACCAAATGTTGAACTTCCCAGCTGGCTGACCAACGGCCAATACAAAGTACAGGGTGTTTTAGGAAGTTCTGACAAAGAGCTGGGTTGCCTTAAAATGAGCTTCTCGTTACACTCCAACAACTTACAGAGAGCGATAAGAATCGCTGTCCTGTAGCAGGTGCTCTGTTCATGGCTTCTGGATGGTGATAGAGAAAGAATACAGTAGATACAAAATAAGTGACATATTGCCTTTTAACTATAACAAAGAAGGAAGTCATCTGACAATATTAATCGGTTCACTTTAAAAAGCAGACAAGGGGAATTTGTGCTCCAAAATGTCTTTTAAGTACTTTGTATATTTTTGTTTTAAATTTTAATCTAGTTTTAACTACTGAATGCAATATTTTGTTCTCTTGATGATTCATACACCTATCTCTTTTGGTCAGTTATGTTTTTTCACGATCAATTTTGTTCTTAATAAACACTGGTTTCTGAAATTTACAGCTGTTCTGTGTGTCTTTTTATTCTTTTTGGTTACTTCACATTGTCATTTTGATCACGACAGAGCCGTAGGTTATGTCTATGATTTTGTTTTACTATGTTGATACTGTATAACCACATAAAAAATAAGAGACCAATTCAAATTTATTTTGAGTTTTCCTATATGTTTATAAGTATATGTATAGGTAAGATAATCATTTTTGTTTCATTCTTTGAACTACTAACAATATTTCTCCCAAATCTTTAATTAAAAAAATGTTTTTATTTGCAAAATGATGAAAACTGGAGAAACAGTTCAAAATAATAGAAAATATGCTCTGTATTTTTTCAGACCTCAAATACTGCAAAGAAAACAAGTTCATATTCACGTTTAAGCAATACAACAGTTATATTTGTACATGTATTACGTATTAATTTAAACATGTATATGTGATAACCTAGTTGTCTTGTCATGCTGTCAGTCTTTCACATTGCTGATGGATGACTTCATGTCACTCATGAGGTTTGATTTTGTTAAAATTCAACAGACACTGGACTGAAATGGCCACAATACATCAAGAAATGCTGATTAAGTGAAATTTCAAATGGTCTCCTAATTGTTTTTCCGCTGCTGTACTGAATATAGTGCTACAGTTGTAGTTTTCAATCACTACACTTGGTGGCGACAAACGCAGCTTTTCTAGTAAAAGTGCCATGTTCCTCGGGAAACTAAACAGATGGACGAAGCTAATGTTTTCAAATTGATTGTATGTTACTCTTTTACCTGTACACATGTTGGTTAACATGGTTGAACGTGTACATTGAGTTATCAGGTGCAATGTCAGGAATGCGGAAAGGATCATATTTAAATAGCCTACCTCTATTGCTTCATGTGCATGTGACTAACCGAACGGTAAACTTTGTGAAAATGAGAATTCGCACCGTGTGTATTGCTCTATTCGCTGACAACAGCTTTTTCTTGGAAGGCTTGAACAGCAACAACAATTCTAAACTGACCAAAGTGACAAACGTGAATACAGTGGGCATTGTTTTCGTTTTATATGTATTACTGTATGGCCCGACATTTGTTCGTTTCTATTTTTGGTCAGGTGCGGGGGTTTTCATGGGAAAACTGTGGAAAGCCGGGCGACCATGCATATCTGAAATATTTTTATTTGTATCCAGATCCAATTCCTTCGCCGATATGTATATAAGAAGCAGGTGCATTGGGAAGCACATCATGGACTCTCCTCTCTCTCTAAGTTACAGTAAAATATATTACAACCACGTGTGCATATCACATTTTGTAAATTTATTCTCAGTTTTACCATCTACTTTCGAGAACATACCTAACAAATTGATGGTGCCATAAAATTTTGTGATTGGTGTCTTGTGACTGTCACAAGAAACTGTGAACCACATTTTAACAAACAGATCTCTTCATCTTCCTAAGACTTTTAGGCCAAATTTGACATTTGTTCATTTCCTTAAGGTGAACGTGACACTGGAAAGAAAAGTTGCAGGTGTGTGGGTAAAAATACCATGTGTAGATGATCTAGGAAGTTGTCATTATCCTGATCTGCTCGATTAGCTCATGCCTCCAGGTGTCCTGAGCAACAAACATATCGTTTACCGTGCCGCTGTCCATTCAAAGCTGTGAGTGTATCCTTGCTAATAAGTTTGTGGTGAACATCAGGTTTTTTTACACAGGTAACACTTTACAGCACGGTTGTATTTGTTCACATTAGTAAGTGCATTAACATGAACTAACAATGAGCAATATGGAGGTGATATAGCATGTATTAAAGGGGTCATATGGCGCGAATACGTGTTTTTATGTGTCTTTGGTGTGTTATAAGTTGCTCATGCATGTATTAAACACGTAAAATTGCTAAAATGAAAGTGTTGGAACAAAAGATGCATTCTATCTAAAAGCGAATGCTCACCCAGACCTGCTTGAAACGCCTCGTGTAACCACACCCCCACAAATCTACTTCAGTTCGTGGTATGATTTGACTAAGACCGCCCAAATGTATACGCAAGTAAGGTGGGCGTACCTGTCAGTACAATTGCTTTGGAACCTGATGTTCCAAATATGGTAAGAGGCGTTACATTTCCGTCACACGCTTGAGGTATTCTACCAATCACTACGCACGCACTGGTTAACTGGCCAATCATAGTACACCTCACTTTTTTTTCAGAGAGGCGGGGCAAAGAGGAGATGCAAACATGCACGGTATGTGGAAAATACAGCGTTTTTTAACCTTAAATCGTGTATACACATTGCATTACATCTAAAACAAACGATAATAGTCGTTTTAGACGTGTCATATGACCCCTTTAATTCTTATTGTTAATGTCAATACAATTCATGGTGCATAAACTAATGTCAACGGATGTGTTTGACTTAAAAAATGTATTAGTAAATAATATGTACATTTTGTTTCCATGGGGGACTACGTTTGCCATCGTCAGGTATCTACGTACCAAATTTTGATCTGCCTGTTGGGCTGAACAACTTTAAAGTACAGGTTGTTATAAGAAGCTCGGAAACAGAAATCGAATGTCTTAAAGACAGTTTCTCATTCATGTCGATATTACAGTACAAGAACTCTTTGAAATAGACTGTTGTTTCTGGATTATAGCAGCCTGTTCTTTTGCTGGATTTGGGGGAAACAGATACAATAAAGGAATGTTTTTAATTCAAGGTGGAGCTATTTCAACTAAGTAGGCTATTCATTTTACACCGCTAGGATTTTTCGGACAATACCGATTTTTATAAGCAAATATTTGGTGATTTTGATATACTATATTTGTCATTATGTGATTTCTTCCAAAATAAAAAAAAACAATGGCAAGTATACAAATCAGACAAGCTAAAGATATAATGATGTTGGTTTTAAATAGATAAAAACAGTCTGATAAATGTCAGCAGCTAATATCAGCGGTGCATCTACCGATAGTATTCAATTAGTAGTTTCTTCCATGAATGGTTTATACACTAATGCATCTGTAATTCTGTGCTTTTTCCTAAAAGTCGTGATTCACTGATGTTCTGCATTCTGTGTCTCTGCAATCTCACACATATACTTGTATTGTACACAATATCTTCCTGATGGGAGGTTCACCGCATTTATGTTAAAGTCTGTGCATAAATTAATTTATCTGATTTACGTTTATCACAATATAGCTTAATATGGTCATAGGTCAGGTTTTTTCATACCGGCAACATTGTTTGCATTCCTGATTTTTAGGCTGTTTTTAAAGTGTTGCACAGCCCTAAATCCAGATGTCCAGGTGGAATGCTAACCAGGGCAGACTTCTACACAGAGCAAGACTAGCCATGTTCATGAATTTTACTGACTGCTAAACAAAGATCTATCATCACTTGTGAAACATTCAATTGCAGTAGCTTTCCTGTCTATAGTGCGGTCATTTTTATTTTATATTATTGGACTATATATCGTTTTTTGCACTTAATTCTAACCTGCATGGTAGATGTTCCAGATGCCTTGTCAGTAGTACTTTTTAAAGTGCCTTGTGAAACCCTCATGAAAGCACCTCCAGTTTTCCGAGCCCTTGAGGCTTTACACTATGCCTGGGGTCTGAACGGGGGGAGTAATGGAAAGAATGTTATCTCCTGGCTGTCTGTGAGGTTGTGTCTGGTTTTTAAGAGCTGTGTGGTGCGAAGTATGTTCATAACACCACATACTCTCTCACACTGGCCTACTACATGCATGTCTCGTGCCAAAATTTACACCCAACACATATGGAAAGAAAAATGTGTAAAACTCATGAAACACTGAACTCCATTTATTTATTTCATCTGTATTAGCATTTCAGCACCATAACACCAAAGCCAAATGTGACTCTCGTTAAAAAAAGGATTTTTAATCCTTTAGTCACAATAAATATAAAAATATTAACAAAATATTTTCTGAATACCCAATCTCAGTTCCATTTAAATTCTGTACACATTGTACAGAGTGTATGGTAAATGATGTTAATTCATATGTTAACGTGAGTAAATTTAAAATCCTGACCTCATATGTGATAAGCCTGTTGTGATAAGCCTTTGGCACACAACCATACTGTTATACAGTGTTTTTGTTACTTTATTATTAACACTATTGAGTCGTAGAGACTCTGCAGCTGCCTGTCAATGGAAAGTTCATCGCCACACACACTTCTGAGCAACAACTGCGCTATCATTTTTATGACAGATTACAGACCTGCTATAAATAGAGGGAGTTTTGACTCCAATGAAAGTCTCAAATTTCTCAGATGATCCAAAGCCTATGTATCACATTAGTGCTTAATATATACACAAAACAAGAGGCTGAAATAGACATTGTAGCTCTCACACTAATGTATGCACCATACACAGCAGTGCATGTGATTACAACAGATATGGTGTTTTGTCAACTAAATAATGACAGTTTTTTATATAAAGATGAGCAATTACAGAATAGTAGAATTCGCCTTCAATGGTGTAAATATCACTTGCTTTCTTTATATGCAAAATCCAATTCACACTCAATGTTTAACCGATTTGTAATCGTAATGACATGGGTGATGAAATCAAAACTGCCGAACACTATAAACAATGCCTGTTATGTTTACATTCAGCGTGCGCATCCACATACCTCAGGATTGTGCTATGGATCATTGCTGTTTTGACAGTTTCTCTAAACAGAATTCCTCTGAAGCAACAGGGTGACAATATGACCACTAATATATTACTACACAAAACAGTTCTGCACTTTGTTATGACCTGTGAGCATCCAACCCAGTATTCAAGATCTTACCTTCACCACACATAAAATAAGCTTTACATTATCATTGTGTGAAAATGATGTACAGGTTTTAAAATGTACCATTTATGCATAAAATGTACATAAAATAATACAAATTAGGCTTGGTAAGACAAAACAAAAGATTATTAGATAGTAGAATTAAGAGATTTAGATGTGCATTTCAACCTCTTCGTTGACTATGCACCTCTGCATTATGTGTTCTAATTAAATAAAACTTATATGACTTACAAGTGCCTATTTTTCTAATATGTATTGTTTATATATTCCAGTTGTTTATATTTTAAAGTACTTTTCATGTTTACATGTTTTTTTATTCTTCACTTAAGACATGCACACTTAAGTTAAAGCAAATGTTTGTCAATTAATTATTGCGTCTAGTATTTTTGTCTATCTCTCTCTCTCTTTTGTCGTCATCTGTTTACAAAGTGCAGCAGTAACGTACAAGTCGTTCGCATCTTCTGTATATTCGAGGAAGTTGCGGCGTACAGCACTTTGCGCAGCTGTGCACAGATTCGCCCGTCTTTCGATTGTTCCTGTAAATGCTGAATGCGTTTTTGGAACGCAGTTGTGACTCTGAAGATCCCGCCCCTCTCCCCCAGTGCAGAGATCAATGAGAGCTCATATTTGAACGTGTGGAGGCGGCCAAAAAGGGTTCGGCGGTCTGTTACTACAGAAGACGGGGGTAAGAGGAGCATGGGTTGTCACAACAGTAAAGTTTGTGGCCAGGTCTCCCGGAAAAAGGTAGGCTTTGCTAAGTCTCTTTAGTTAGTTCATAAATAATACAAAGTTGCATAGAGGCATATGATCACATTTAGATGCGTTATAAATGACACGGTGTGAATCAATGCACCACGTGTAAATTGTGTCTTCTTTACTAAAGTCACTGTTCTTTTGTTTTTTCAAATCACTTGTTACTTCCTCTCTAATGCGCCAGTCGACGTGAAAGCTCTTAATATGGCAGTTTCTCGACTTGTGAAAGGTTTAATTAGAAACAGATGCGGGTTTACAAGAGGATGTCTGCTGTTCTTTGAAATAACCTCATGACATCCTCTCTGACCAATAAAATATGTATTTATCTCGCATATTAATGTAATTACTTTGTGTTTACTTCAAATGTTACGCGTCTACCTTAGAAGGACTTATGAGAATCTTTTACGTTTTGAGTTTACGTTGTTTAAATGCGCACGAGAAATGAATGCATTCCTGTGACACAACAATCTCAGGGTCAAGCTTTCATTAGCCCAGATTCCTGAAGGATATGAGCGTGAATGTGATTTCACTGCAAGTTTTAATGTGACCTATAAACAGTCCTGCATCAGACAGTTCATTTGGTCCTCTCTGCATGTGTCGGTATACTTGACATGGACAACTGGAGACGTGTGAAAGACTAAACAGAGAAACTGTAGCACTAAGTGTCTGCATCAAAAGCACATAACCACAGGACCGCCGAGTGTAGTAAAGTCGAGGGTTCATTAAGTTCTTGAACATTTGGTTCCCTGCCACAGACAGCCAGCAAATGCATGAAAGTGCTGTTGTTGATTAAACAGAATTATGTTATGAAAGCAGTTAATGGCTTGGGATCTTTGTTCGTAGTTCATTTTTGGAAGTGACCCTGCTCAGCGACCTACAAAACTCTGACAAAAAGGAAATGAGGCGTCTTAGATTTTGCCTCGGTTTGCAAAATGACATCAAATGCTGTTGGTATCTTTTAATACTGAGATTGATGTTTTCTCTTTGTGTCTTTTTGCTACAGTACCAGGCACTGTGAGGGCAACCTTGACAAAATGCTCATGCAAAAGTAAACAAATCTGCTTAAAGGGATAGTTCACCCAAAACTTGATTGGATTGAATTCTCTCATCATTTATTCACCTTCATGGCTTAATTTCATCTGCACAACACGAAATAAGATGTTCGGAAGAACACTGGTGACCAAACAACAATCGGTCCCCATTGAGTTCCATTGTAAGGCCCCAAAATATCGTCTTTTGTGTTGCACAGATAAAAGAGTCATACAGATTTTCAAAAACATGTAGGTTAATAAATGATGTCAGCATTCAAATTTTTGCTTGAACTATCCCTTTAAAATCAAACGTGACTTAGTGTTTTGGATGAAGGATTGTCAGTGCAACCTGTCCCATGTCGGCATGTGCCTAATTTGGTTATGTTTATTAAGTTTGCACTAGACACTGACTTTCTTTGGTCACACAGCTTTTGATGTCAACAAAATATGTAAAAGAAAACTATTTCGCCATTTCTCTTTCTATGCACTGTCATAAGGTTCATTGCCCATTATTTGATTTATTTTTCCTGCCACAACCCAATCAGAAAAGGCGTTGAATACCACTGCCTCCTTCAAGATTTTTCATGACTTGAGTCCACATATAACAGCTTTGGTTTGTTTATAGGTTACACCCTAATGCCTTTACTGTACTTAGTGTCTAACAGTCTCTTTACATTGTTCACATGTCATTAAAGATTGTTGAAATGAAAAATTACATAACTTCCAACAGTCATAAAGCAGGATAGAGAATAATGAAGGGGATTTGACTTGGTTTGAGTGTCTTTTGTTACTCTTGCTCAAGGGCGTTGGCTTTAATTAAATTATGAATTGGTGATCCTCAAACTTGAACAGCAAACAAAAGAATATGACTTACTTTTGCTCTCAAAGAAGAGACTTTATGCACCGAGCGGTTTGATGCTGTGTGGGCAGCTATGGGCTTATTGGAAGCATTTGGCAAATACGTTTCAAAACATGAAGCACCTCTGTACAGCCCTGGCCTTGAGAAATCTGGAAACATTCACACTGCAATGCAATGCAATGCAACAATGCTTGTTGATGAAAAATGGATTAAAACAAATCTGGAATGCCATAAATGGGAGTAGTTACATTTTCTACTTAAGTTTAGGGCCAACTATGTGATTTTAGTGGGACTTTTTGTGGGTTTTTTTATAATGTTTTTCCTATTTGTTACGGGATGTAAAAGGAAAACAAACCAAACCACTTGCTTACAGCTACCCCATCAAGAAAAAGTGCACGGCATTACTGTACAGTACGTGATTTCAAGATGATGTCACGGTTGTGCAATCTCAAGTGCATGTTTTACTGGTAATGTAAGTCAGATTTGGAATGTAACCAATGGGAGTTTTTGTAACACTTCTGTTAAGTTACACACTTTGTTTTTTCATCAGTGGTCTTGTCACCAAGCGTTGGTTTCAATGCTAAAATGCTTTTTATTCTAATTTATTCAGAAGAAAAATAAAGCGAAAGAAGCCGCGAAGCAAACAAAGGAGATCATCAACCTTCAAGATGGGAGTGGTGAGTGATTTCTCTGAATCATGTCATGTGTCGCATGGTGGGGGATGCAGTATTATTTGGAAGACGGATCAGAATGAGTAAAGCATGACTGTCCAAAACATTGTTATGAACCTGTGTAACAACAATCATATAAACACTGTATGTTCCAGATGAAGTCTGAATGTTAGCAGCTCGTTTATCTTATCTTTGTGCTATATTCATTATATATTAATCAATGCTATTCAACGTCCCATGATTCCATTGTAAAGTTGTGTTGACCTTAGCTCATCACATGGTTTATTTGAGATCTGTGTGGCTAGCTCTAGGCAATCCTGAACCAGTGTATCAGACGTACCCTTAGGAAACAACATAATGTTTTCTGTTGTTCTCCATTAGCTTTACTCTCATCTGAGGAGCAGCGTTCTGACTTGGAGAATCAATTGAAGGCGTACGAGTGGCAGCTAAAGATACTTCATGCAGTTTTGACGGCTTCAGGAGACCAGGAGAGAGATCAGCTCCTCATAGATCATCCTGGAGATATTTGCACTTTGGTCTACAGCATTACAGAGAAGGTAGAGAACCCTTTATGAGTTCAAAGCCTCTCTGCATTGAAATGCCACCTGGGCGTTTGGGGTTTTTCGTGAATGAATGGAACACTTCACTCACAAGTACATGTAGCGTCACGTTTAAATCCATTCAAGATTAGTATTCTGATCCCTGTTTATGTCAGCAGCTTTATATTACGAAGCAGCCGGCGGTAATAAACAAGCCGTGCTTTTCCATTACCGCATAATTGGGAACATGGCCGATTCTATGAATGTTTGTTGCCATGTCTGTAAAGGGCTGGAGAATCATGTTTTGGTACATCTTTACCGGGTGTTAACCCCTCGCCGACAAAGCTAAACCTGTTTGCAGGGAGGGATTGTATTTATTGGCTTCTAAAGAGGGCTGGTTTTGTGTGTTTAAACATACAGAAGAACATTGCTTGTTTTAACAAGGGAGAACAAAGGATGTTGTGTTTGTTTTTTGTGTGGTATGTGTGGTTCCTTTGTATAAAATATAAGATTATTAAATAATACCATATACCTACTTAGCGGACCCCAATTGTAAACTTTCTGTTATGTCTTTTACACCAATACATGAACCTGTCATTATTATTTTGTCATGCGGTATGTCACATTGTACAATTCATGTCTCGTTTGAACAGGTGAAGACTGAGATAACCGCTGATCTGCATGATCTTCATGAGAAACAGACGAGAAGCACCACGGAGCAGCATCAGAGAGAAACAGAAGGTCAGAGGGTTGAGGTCTTCTAATACTGACTAACAACAGCTGCCGCTTAGTTCCTGTTTTTGTACGTGGATGTATTTGTGTCTTTCGACTCGAGGCGTCTGCCAAGCGTACATGTCAATCTAGGACCTATTTATGCACATCCCGTCATTTATTCGGTCTAAAATAAGGGAAACGTTGCTTTCTTTACAGAGTTACAGCAATTACATGACGGGGAGAAGAATGTTTTAAATGAATCGCATGCAGCAGCTCTGAATGCTTTGAAGGTAATGCGTGTTTGTATTTATAACAGTGCCATTCAGATTTGACTTACAAAGAGTTAAAAGCTGAACTTTCTATGAACTCAGGACCAGATTGAAAGCCTGACGTCAGAGCTGCAGCTTTTCAATGAGTTGAAGCGTAGAGCCGAGGAGTCCATGCTCCGAAGAGACCTTCAGAGAAATATTGAGGTTTGTTGTTGAGAGAATAGAGATCTGTTATCAAAACACATCCAAATACACAGTTCAGTTGATTTAGTTGCATCTATTGTTTGTCTCAGACCCATGGCAGTCCTGGTGCATTCTGGGAGCAGGAGCAGGAGAGCCTGTTGTTTGTCATTGAAATGAAGCGTGAGCGTTTACAGGACCAGGGAAACAAGCTGCTGCAGATGGAAGCGCTGGTACAAACATTTCTTTTTCTTTTCTTTTTATAGGAACACTGACACTATTTTCGTGAACCTTATTTTAAGCCAGATATAGTTTACTGTAACTTGTCAGTAGGGAGGCACAAAAGTAAATCTGCAAATTAAAATTATTAAATAAAAATGTGAATGTTAATTCAAATAAAATGTAAAATTATTCTATTAAATTGTGCATTAAAATGTTTTTTTATCCCCTCATTTTACTAGATTATTAAACATGCAGACCCAGCAGTATAATGTTAAATTGAAATGTACATCTTTATAGCAGTGGTTCATTCATTCTTATTTATTTCCAGAAAAGGATTGCACAAAAATGAGAGCAGGTGCACCTTATTTGATTATTCATGTTGTTTATTTGCATGTGGCAGATTGGTTGGCAAAGAAATGCCCGATTGACCAGCTGCAACATTAAAGGGGTTCTGATGTACTGATTGTTTTAAAAGTTATGTTAAGAGTTTGTGTAATGTCTTGCTTTTTGTTGTGTTGTGATTGTCAGGTTGAGAAGAATCTTGCTTTGGAGGACCAACTTCTGCATGCTTTACAACAGAATGAGGACTTCAGAGTCCGGATAGACAACTATCAAAGCCTCATACAGTATGTCTGGCTTCACTGCGCTTGTGTTGATCTGTTACCATGTGTCTGTTAGTATCGAAATACATGTTTACATTTACATTTAGTCATTTAGTAGACGCTTTTGTCCAAAGCGACTAACAGAGAGTTCAGGGAGCAATAAAGCTATATGTCATACATTAAATATTGGTTTATTATGTTTGATTTATTGTTTTTAATAACCCAGAAAAGTGTATTTAAACAGGTTGATGTTCTAAAACAGATTTAGGCCACATCCACACGAAGCCAGTGCTTTCCCTATCCGATCTCTTTTTTTCCTTTTCACGGCGTCGTTAATATAAGAAATATAAGAACCACCAGGCGTATATAAGAAATATCTGCTTACACACAAAACCGCTAAACCGACTCAAAACGATGTAGTATACATATCAAATGTAATGTAATGCGCTGTGATTCTGCCACAGAGATGCACTAAAAACAGAGAAGATGGTTTGGAGCATGCGCATAAACTTTACGCATCATTTCAAAATATATACAGATAGGCTGTACACACGAAAACGCAAGGGTGGTGTTTTCAGATTTATCCACTCTGGGACCCGGTTTCAAAAAATGTTGGTTTCATGCTCCCAAAACGCCAGACCCGTGTGGATGAAATGCCGTGTGTGTACTCGCCCCCTAGTTGTTCCAAATGTCTTTGTTCCGCTGAACACAAAAAATATATATATTTAGAAGAATGTTTGTAACCAAACAATTCTGGGACACTATTGACTTCCATAGTATGGGAAAAACTACAATGGTAGTCAATAGTGCCCCAGAACCGTTTAGTTTCCCATATTCTTTAAAATATCTTCTTTTGTGTTCAACAGAACAAATAATTTTATACAGCCTTGGAACAAATCCAGAGTGAGTAAATAGAGACAGAATTTCCATTTTTGGGTGAATGTCCCTTTAATACAAACATGTATGTAGCGCCACCTGGAGGTACAAGGTAGTTGAGTTTTGCTTATGATGTTGAGAAGTTACACAATCCTGCTTCTTAGTTCACCTAAAATGTATATTAATGACAAATTAAAGAAATGTCTGTCATTCACTTATATGACTTAAACGACTTGTAAATTAGACCAGTTTACAAGTAGTAATAATGTCTGATTTGAGACGAAATGTTAATTTGAGCCTCATATTTCTAATCAATTCTTTAGTGTGGTTCACTGGTTTAAAAAGCAGCTTTCTCATGATATTAAAATTGTTGGTCTATTTTCACCCAAAGCTGTATGTATGTATGCATGTAGTGATTTATTTTATTAGCCTGCACTTGCTCTTGATTACTTTATAAAGCTTGAAAGTTCTGGTCCCCATTTGTTGTAACTGCATTAAAAACATGCAGGTTTAGAATGATATACTGTATATATAACTATTATAATAAAAAATGTATACCCTGCTCTTTGTTTTTGCAGGCAGCTGTCGAAGGAGCAGAATGACCTGCAGGAGGCGCTGGAGAAACAATCTTTGCAGAGCCAGAAGCTCAGCCTGGAGAAAGAAGAGTTACTTTTTAAACTTATACACCGTAGAGACTCATGTTCCTCATTCCACCTTCCATCTGTCATCGCCACAGAGATGTCTCCCAGCTGACCATACAGTTAACCCAGACTCTTTCCAGCTCCTTGGTGCCTTTTTTAAATGCCAGTTGATGGCATGCAGTGATCTTGCAGTGCTGATTCAGACTCGCTGCATTTATAATTTTTACTGGCGAGGCACATTTTTGTACAGTTTTAGATTTTTTTGTTTTGCGATGACTGTGGATCTTATGCAAGTCAAATTTTTGGATGTTATAAAATGTAGTGGTCACTTTTTTTTAGCATTTCTTTTTCTGTCCAGGAAACCGCAGTCAAACAGGTTCTATTTTTATAAGCAAAATCAGCTGTTATTTTGGAGCCAGAAGCACTTGTAGCATAAAGCTGTGGGATCTTTTCAGATGCACTTGCACTTTTATATCAGTGGCTTTACTTGTAGGAGAGATGATGGGCCTCTGCAACTTCATTCATTATCAACATGCTTGGTTTTTACACCTTGCACACTGAAATGTTGGTTCACACAACCTCTACACCTAGCAGAAACATTGTGTTTTTGCCACAGTACCTGTGATTACTGCAATTATGATTTTTCCAACGTAAAAGCATTACAGAAGCAGGTAAAATAGCTTTATTGCCTGTGTGCCCATGTTATTCTTTTGTTTGTTTGTTTTTCAATATTTTTATATAATCTAAATGTTCTGCCATATGTTAATTTCTGAATCAGTGCCTTTAGTGAAAGGTGTTTCCTGGAAAAAACAAGCAATAAATTGCTTTGGAGAGACAGTATTTCGCAGTTCTTGTAGAAGAAAATGTTGAAACAAAACCAATGGAAAAGTTTAAAAATGATCGAGCAGGGGAATGCTTAGTCCATCGATTTCCTTATGCGTGTTTTCCTTTATATTGCAGTTTTGTTGAATTTTTTTTTTTAATATTCCAAAAAATATTTAACAAATCCGACATTCGATTTGAGTGCTCTCGACGGACACCACCCTTGTACCCAGTATTTTCAAATGGCAACAGGACATACCGTATGTTGTCCCTAGTGGGCGCAAGGACCCAAGGTAAAACCATCCTTTGGAGTTTTTAGGATAGCTAACAATTAGACTAAAAATTAATTGTGACAAGTTTCTTTGGGTGCCTGTAGTTAATGAAGCAGAAAGCATGCATTGGAATCATTGCCAAAGAGCTATGTAAAGTGTATTTTAACACGTCATTGCTTTTATTGAAGCATATGTGGATATGTTGTCATCAAAACAACACCGGTAATGAAAAAGACAATAGAATCCTTTACTGAACTTCTAATAGATAGTGGGAATTGTGGTGTTTAAAAAAAACTATGCTTCAGGAGTTTATGCAAAAACAGAATTTTTCAAAAATTCTTTTTTTATTGTGTTATTTAGCTATTTAGTTACTTCATTAAAACAACCAAACTGTAGTTTGATTGATATTAATCGGAAGGCGCAATAAAAAAAACACGATTTATCTGTTTTTGCAAATGAACTCTTCAGTTGTCTTTATGGGTCCCGGGTGGAAATGTGTTGGGTTTTGTTGGTGGGGTTTTATCTGGTGGATGAGAAGAACCAATAGAACACCATTAAAAAACACCCAAAATACTTCAGTGATTATAATTGTAAACAAAACTGACAGTTTATAATGGTTTTTATGGAAACCACTTGAATTTGTATGGTTTGATTTACAGCAGGGACTTCGTTTGCGCTCGCCCTCGTTGTGACGTCATAACAGAAAGGCTGTCTGTATATAGACATAAGTCTTTTAACGTTAAAATGAATTATTCTGTAGATTTATCTTTATTTTTTGACCAACAGCTGACCTTGTTGCTCGCGCCGCCTATAAGGTCACACACACACAACTTTCACTGTTGCGTGTAATGAGACACTGATTGCTGGGTGTTTCTCATGACAAATAAGAGCAGAAAGTCCGGCTGATTGACAGATTGAGACGTTTGCCCCGTGGTGCCCTCATATTAGACACCAGCACTTCCCCATTAAGAGCCTGGCTCTTTTTGCTGGTCGAGCGGATGTTGGGATCACTGGTTCCCTGACTGTTTGACATGTTTGGACAATACCTGCCTAGCCAGTAAGATAAGCACAGGTCAGCCCCCTGAAGTGATGTCAGGAGGTTCCCAGAGCATTTAACAACCACCTGGGAGACCCTCAGAAATGTTTTCATTCTTGTTCAGGTCTGAAGAAAACATCAGACTTGGTCGGGTCTCAATAATGGAGTCAATAAAACAACATTTTTCTCAATATGCCAATCAGATGAAATTGAACTATGATATGCGTTATAAAAATATATAAGTATATAACCTTTAAATTTAATAGTAAATAATCAGTTCACGCATGAAGTGTGGAGAACGTCAAGTCTTTCTTTAGCCTACATTAAAAATACATTTTGCGTTAATAGCCTTCCATAACTGTTTTTATTAAATTAATTAGATTTGAAAAACTCTCTATTTTCTAATGATTTAAATTGTTCCATACAAATATTCTTATGTTATTGTTTAATTTCGTACTTTTTCGTTACTTTAAAATCTGTCTTATGTGGTTTGACTCCGTTTTAAACTTTTTTGTGTTATCATTATAAGGCAAAACATTTCAGTAAATTTTTATTAGTCATATGAAACTATTTTAATAAAGTTAAATGCTTTGATGTTTAATATATATATTTGAACGATTCTTGTAATATGCTATGCCCTAATGCTATAATTTCAATAAGCTAAAGTGTTTCTAATATAAATTAGTTTTATTATTGAAAAATAATCGTCCGACTAAACAAACAACTAAAGAGTTCCCCGCATCCTCTTAGATGGCGGGAAGGCGCGCGCCACTTTTGTTGTGTAGTATACTTACCTGAGATTACACGCTGTCCCTGTGACATCATCAGACACACAAATGTAATACAATACCTGTAGGCTATTTTATTCCATTATCTGTTAATAGCCCCGCAGAAGCGTCCCTGTATACATGAAATTGCCATTAACTTGCATCTGCGCCCTTTGATAAAATGCGCGCTTACAAAATGTAAACCTTTAAATCGCCCAGGGTGCAGGCAGACATGAATCTTCTCAAATAAGATGATTGCTATTTGAGGCTGCTGAGTTGTTCCTTATCACTTTGACTTAGAACAAAAAAGGTGAAAATTGCACCCTGGGGAAAACAGCTTTGATTAAAAGGTGTGGGGCTGGTTATCACCCCACTTTTTCCACACCATAATCAGCTTTATTTCCCAAAGTCGGGCAAGGCTTTACCGTTTCAGTGCAAGAGCATAATATTTTCATCCATGACGGTAAATAAAGCATATTTAGATGTGTTATTTACTTAATTATTTACATATTAAGTGCATGCATGCACCTAATTTAAAAGGCATCAGTTTGGCAAGATGCGGTTTTACGTTGTTACACAAAACCATTGCTTGTTCTTTCCATTTTAACATTAGGCTATAATAACTCTCATTTGATTCAATATCTGTTCTCACATGTTAATAATTATGGTATATTTTTAATACAGATGAACGAGTTGTAGGCTAATGTTTATTTACTTTTATTCACATCCATTTTTCTGAAAGGTTGAGCATCTCTTTTGCTCAGGCAGCGTGTAGTTACTGCAAGTAGCCACTAGAGAGCTCTGTGCTGCTGGCACGCAGGTGCTTCCCACCGTTGGCTTCATTCCTATGGTCAAGGGCGTAAGTTTGATTTTGACATTGGTGGGGACATAAAATTGGTCTGCAGAGCCGCATTGTTACTGAAGTTTAGCATCGTTTACTTGACTTATTTAAACAATATAATATTTTAACAATACTTCAACAACAATATAATATTTTACAATCCAGTTGTCTACTGTTCTTCATTGTTGCCACTCTCATTGCTACACTGTCTATTGCTGTTCACAACAAGGTCACTTTCCTTAGAGATACACCAGAACTTACAATTAGCCACTCAGTATTAACTACTGCATGTTCAACTGCATCTACAGTCTGGCAAAAACCTACTTTTATATGTACATATTTATGCCTACATTTTTAAAACTACTGTATGTATGACTGAGTATTTAACAGACCTATATAACAGTGCAACCTTACTATAACTTTAATAGAACGCACAACAAATAACAGAATCATGTTTTATAAGCCTGTGACCCTGCTTCTGTTTCTCCACCTGGGCTACAGTTTGGAGAAGCTGCTTCTGCCACCTTATAAAATGACACGATTGGTGATGCATGGCATCTGAACAATTCAAAGCTCTCATTTTAAACACACACAGAGAAACTATACTGTAGATTCTCAACCTAACATTTATAATTTCACAACTAACATACTACTATGTCACTGTTTGACCTCATCTGTGACCCTGCCTCTCCACAACATGACAGGACTGCTTCTGTCACCTGACCTGACAAAATAATGCTTTATGCATTCCATATGAACACCTTTACGGCTTAGACATTGATTGCTTACTATATTTATTACAAATGCCATAAACAAAAGCAATTAAGAAAAAGTTTAAGTGGCTTACTTTGGTTTGTTTTACATTTATATCATGTTCATGATCTACATTTTATATTGCCTAAAACATAATCACACAGCAGAACTAATCACTAACAGTTAGAAAGAAACATAATTTGGATCATAACTTGGAAAAAATACTTATTAAAAAGAAGCATTTTTAGCTAATAAAGGCATATGAAACCGTCGATTGTCATGTTATTTAACTAAGTTATATGTAGTTATCCTCATAGATGTAAACAAGTACGGAGTAACGTTTAAGTTTGCAACTCATCCGGTTAATATTGTCATGCATTGGGAAAAACACCGTTCCTGAATCAATATGTGACGCAACTTGTCCCGTATTTTTAGTCAATAAACTGTTGGTAATTGTTTTCTTACCAGTCGATTCCAAGGCGTTGAGAAGCGATAGTCGATTCGATTCGATTCCATTAAAGGAATCGACTCCTCTTTAAGATCCTTCATAAACACAAGCCCCGCCCATTAGCTGACGTCATCGGTCAACTAAATCACATTAGTTTCTTGTCTAAAAACAGTACAGACTTCAGAAAAAACTTATGGATGAAGTCTAGAGCTGTGTGGAATGACATAAAATATTCTGCATGCATAAAAGCAAAAGCTTTGTCTGCACTATTTTTCCAGAACGCGGTTGTAAAATATGTTTTTAATTAAATGATTCCTGGATTAATACATGTAGATTAAAATAAGTATTAAGTAAAAAAAACATATATATATATATCCTCTGATGTCCGTCTATTTCTTGTGTGTCGAAATTATTGATAGGGACAATTGAGTGTTCTCTGGATATTCCCTACCCAGATTGACGCCCTCACCTATGGTACAACATGACTGCTTTTACTACCGTCATTTTAAAGTGGGTGATAGGGCCATGTGTCTGGTTGGTTAATAAATCAAGTGAGACTTCATCCATTGAAATGATACCGGATATAGTGTCAGTATGTCCATACATTACTGGCTCAGACCCTCAAGGTTTCTAGTTTGATTTCTGTACCTCCCTATAAAATATTAAATTCGCATAAGTTGCTATTAACAAATATTACTATTTGAATAACAGTTATAACTTTTGCCTCTCTATTGCCCTATATGCTTGAAATGTTAAATTGTAAGATACAAGTACTTCTGTGTTTATGTGTTGAAAAACAACTGCCTTTTTATGGCGGAATCCAAGTCAACAGCTCACAATATAAATCATTGTTATAGCCACTTTGACAATGATTAATTGTGTACTTCTCAACAGATTTTTTTATTTTAAGCAAAAGAAAAAACTAATTGCAGCTTAGAATTCACTGCAATTTCCTTATCAATGATGGCTAATTTTGGCTAAATCGTACGATCGTACTATCTAATTCGCACATATGATTTGTTTTTGGTGCCAGTGACGTTAGGGTTAGGGGTGGAGCTTCAGTGTTGATTTTTTCTAGTAATCATATGTTTTTGTACACACAACGTGCAAATTCATACGAATAAGCCACCTCGTAAAATAGTTACAAATTTCCATCGAATGGCTTTCAAGCTAACCAAATTTAGATCAATAGATTGACACTTTTGATGAGGTTGTGAATGGGATGTTTCTGTCTCGTTGAGATATGTGCTCAAGGTCTTTAGAAACACTGGCGTATGTCTTGCTCAGTGATATAGTGAGATATGGCATTTTTTGCATAGCTCTCATACAGGTGAAAACATGCAGAAGAGATTGAGTTTAGTTAATGGTGTAACCGCCCCAGCAGTAAGCTGTTCCCGGGAATAAAACATAAATAATTGTATAAAAGCTGACTACATATCTACTACTACTACTATTATGCCCTTGGGCAAAGTTGGATAGTGTGACATCAAACACAGAGCATAACTTTATATAAACAGT
Source organism: Triplophysa rosa (assembly GCF_024868665.1). Classification (NCBI taxonomy): domain Eukaryota; kingdom Metazoa; phylum Chordata; class Actinopteri; order Cypriniformes; family Nemacheilidae; genus Triplophysa; species Triplophysa rosa. The sequence continues at coordinate 8,830,339 of NC_079902.1, forward strand.
TTGCTTACACGTTCACTTGTAAAACATACCCTTATTTCTGTTTAAGCTATGGTGGTCACAGTGTACTAAAGAAACCAGTAAAACCCTCACGGGTTCATAAGACACTGGTGCCCTCTTAAGAGTTCCTCCCTTTTGAGGCTCTGCGGTGGTACATACATACCTGCAGACTAATTATTTGAATAAGGAAGTCTGTGTGCTTTATAAAACTGGCATCAGGGATCCTTTGTCTTTAGTTCTATTTCTTTTTCGGGAAAACACAATAGGCCACTATTTGGAGTCGCTGAGTGTTCTCAAATCGTACCCTGTGAGCTGGACATTTGTTTATCGACACACATGAACACTCGCCTTTCCAAACCCTCAGCTTATTTACATTAACAATATTTTTCTGAAATAATAGCTTGTTGTCATATCTTACGCCTTTATTTGTGGGTACCTTCCAGTAGCGAATTCTCAGATGTGAAATTGCTGCCAGTATTGGGCAAGCATTGCCCTGAGGCTGTTCTGGGAGCAGGTAGGAGTGTGAGTGACATGTACCTTATATCAATAGTAGATGATGGACACGAGATGCAGCCTAACTGCATTCCTCCTGCGCATAATGTCTCTACTTTCATCTCTTTCTTTAAGGTACGTGCAATGTCAACTTTTGTCAGTTTTGTAGGATGAAACAAATTTGAAGTCAATCATCAGCGAGGATGGTTTTCAAAGTCAAACATTTCCTGACATGATCCGTCAACCTGTTATCACTTTAGCGGAGCCATCCAGAGGAAGTCATTTACATTAGACTGCAAAATAGAGATAGAATGTAAAATACATATACTTTTAATTATACAGTATATGCAAACATCAGATTGAGGCGTTTAATATTCAAAATCTAACAAGCACGTTATCCCATTGCAGTAATGCATAGTTCCAAGATTACAGTCAACAATAGTGCAAAACATCCGAATCAAAGATCCACGTGAAGCGGTCGTCGTAAGAACACAACGTAACGCCAAAACAAACAATGCATCAACATGAAAACAAACAGAGAGATATACAAAGGCTTAATTGTGCACACCAGGGAGCCGTTTGGGCTGGTTAAAGCCTCTATTTAAAGCCCCATCACCTGTAGGGATTTCACTGGAAACATACGCCACCACAGGAAGACCCCAGGGGCAATGGAGACAACCCCCTCCCCTTAGCCCATCTCCCCTTTACAAAGGGAGAGGCACCCTACCTTGACACCTGTCAACACATTAGGTGTCAAATAAACTACCTTTCAACCTGGGCCAGCAGGTAAGCAACTGAAAGACATCACTTGACAGCATGGATCAACGTTCTTAAGTCCTTGGGCACAATACTAATGGGCCTGATGTGATCTTTATCCTTAAGCACTTTTTGACTAAATAAGACGACCAGGCTATATTGAATTTGCAATTTTGTATTTTTTTATATGATGAATGAGTTAGCATTGTAATTATTTGGGTTAGTAGTAGTAACATTCCCAATAGCAGTTCAGGAGCATGGCTGTAAAGTGTCCAGCTGCCAGGACTCCCGCATCATGACTATAAATCTTCTTTTATGGTTACTTAGATGGTAATTTATCTTTAAAAATTCTACAGGTGTCTTCCCAAAGTGGTCTGGATCAGATAAGGCCACTGATTCACTAAACCAACGAAACAAGAGTAATTATACATTTCCAGTAAAAAAACAATCATTCCCATACAATTTCAAAAGCCTTGATTGATGCACAATAGATGAATACTGAGTAACAGGTTTTTGTGATTATTGTGTCTGCTGAAAATAAAGACAGTCGCTATGCGCGCAATGAAAGAAGGTTTGATGGAAGGTGATTTGACATTAAAGCATGTTTGGCTCGTGGTCTGCAATCATTCTATTAGTCACAGTGGCTTTCGAGTGCATAAATGAAGTTTTTGGGTGAGGCTAAAGTTCAGTTAAAAGTTGTCCATCGTGGTTATTACAAAGCGCTGACATGTGATACTTTAGAAGGTTTTTTAATAGGCGTTTCAGACACAAATATTTAGAACTACACTCTTAAAAATAAAGGTGCTTTAAAGGTTCTTCACAGCGATGCCATAGAAGAAGCATTTTTGCTTCCCCAAAGAACCATTTAGTCAAAGGTTTTTTAAAGAACCGTCTCTTTCTTTCGCCATAAAGGATGTTTACGGAACCATTTAGACAAAAAGGTTCTTCTATAGCATCGTGAAGCACCTTTATTTTTAAGAGTGTACTTTATGTACCACTGTTACTGTCAACTGTTATGGCAGTTGATTTGACTGCAGAATAATTCCATTTGCGTCACCGATGTGTTTTTTTTTCACATGAAAACATACTAGTTGTCAGTCACCCATCAGAAGGAAACAACAACATACCATGTCACAAACACTGACAAAGAGCATTTGTTCGATGTTGGCCTTTTCCCAAAGCGAATGAAAAAACAAAACGATTCAAATATATTGACATGCTGAATGTCATGTAACTGTTCACTGGAGAGTTTCATAAACCGAAGATTCATCTTTTACACAGCATGAGGAGTGCGCTTTTATTTTTTCTGTCGGATGACTTGGCAGTCACAGCGTATACAGAAGGAACAACAGGTTTATGACGTGTTGGAAATCTGGAATAACATCCTAGCGATATAAGCGCTCGGGAGATCTGTGCACTGTCTGTTTTTTTTAAATATTGACATGTTCAGTCAGGCAATTTGTACGCCACCATCGCTCAATGAATGGGAGAATTCTCTGTCTGCGCTCCCTTCTATAATGATCTATCAGCATGTCAGGACTTCCGATGTTTGAGAGACAACGTTTTTGAGCGCCGAGGAGTTGACAAGATCAAGTATCTTTTAATGCTTGTAATGCACTGTAGATCGTGGTAACGGATGACTATTACCGAAATCCTCTGTGGATTTTGGGAAATGTGAAATCGCACCGTGCCAGGGGGAGCTGAGTCACTTTACAGAAATATAGGTGAATGTACAGTTGAAGTGAAGTGATGGTTCAAGTCCAAACTTGAGTTACATACCCCTTCATCAGCAAAGAACAGATAGTTTACTCAGATGTTTAAATTAAAACTCTTTAATGTCCAGTGTTACGGCTCACCTGAGACACTACAGTCTGTCATAAGGTCAAATTCTGTTCTAAACGGATCAGATCATAAAATAAAATCCTGAGCGCTTGGTTGATTTGATCAGTTATAAAAGAAAAATGTCCACTTACTTGCGTTCCATAAACTCATTTAAACGCATAGCATAATACAACACGGTAAAGAAAGTCATTTTTTTAAGGCCTGACCTTACTGAATTCAAAGTACCTCAACTATTATTTAAAGATAATCCAGATCAGGGTAGGGCCCAGACACAGAGTTTTATAGAATATAATTGCTCATTGTATATAATTAAGCTTGAATGAATCAGTCAGTCTGTGCCTGAAGGGACACTGATGAGAAATGAATGGAATGTCACGACTCTCGCAGAATGAATACAGAGTTTGTGTCATGTCTTGTTTGAAGATAATTTATATAAAATTGCTGTATGTCACAACACATAAACACTGCAAATTAGAGCTCCAAATTATCAAGAGACAAAGGACTTGGCCACGCACTATGCTTGAAGATAAAAAAGTGCAAGCCTTGCCTGTCAAGCGGTAGCTTAGCGATAAACGGGAAGTGGAAAATTATATAAAACATTAACAAGAATTACAGTGAAATTTTCTGACGCAACATGCAGAGGAACTGTTTAAACCGACAGCAATAAAAGTAGATGAGTGCTGCTGGCATGGGAAGGGACGATCTTGTTTATTATCACAGGAATTATTAATGCCATTTGGTCTTGGTAGCAGGCCACGACGCTGATAAAGCTTTTGTTTGCGCTGGAAACAGTGGCTCCATGTAGGTTACGAGAGGAAACTCGTCCCAAACGGCCACGCGGGCAAACAGTTGCAGGATTAAGGCATCAAGCCTGTGAAAACTGATGCTGTCCTATATGAAATCCACTCTGTCATCTCCTTACAAGCGTATGTCAAGTTCGCAAAATGCAGTGCACACAGATTTCTAAAATTAAAAATAAGTTCATGCATGTGAGGAGGATAAGAGAGAGAGAGAGGGGGATTTGAAAAGAAATGTACGAATATAGTGAAGCTCCCCACAGGGGGGAACGAGTTAAAGTAAAGCCTTTGGCCGTTGGAGGTGAAGAAATGTTAATCCTGAATTAAACGATTTGGCACTTTACAAAATACGAGACAATTACACGGATAATTATACCAAGCCTTCACACAGTGCCCATGGGTCACAATTAGCATAATACAGGCTTCACACAAGAAGCACTCGAGCGTCTCCAGGTGTGCCTGTTACAGTGCACAGACCTACTGGGGAGGTGAGGAAAGTGTGTTTGCGTGTGTACACAGGTGTGTGAGGTGTGTATAAAAGCTTATTTGCAGCAAGATTAATGATTGACATTGTAATTTATGTCTTGATTAATTTTATAAATCGTGTGGATTGTACATTACAGTAAACGTAATGCATCGATCAAGTAAGTTGGGTCTGAAAAACATTAATGTGGCAACTGTGTCTGTATGATTCAATTACGATTCTCTATCTGGTGGGTTTCTGCCAGGTAAACCACCACGAGTAGTCTTTACGGATATTTTTGAGTTGATTTTAAAATAGCGCAACATATCAGCCTCTACCTTCATTATGAAAACACCTATTTTAATTATCATTGGAAATATTTATTATGAAGTACTTGCATTGTTAGGCCACTTTAGAATTTAACATGAAACACAATGTATTCCAAGTCATTATTCAGCACTGTAAAAAAAATCCCGTATAAAAACAGAAATTTTCTGGCAGTTGGGGCACCAAAAAAACGGTAAAATAACAGTTTTTCCCTGTATTTTTTTCTGTAATTTTAAGTTTTTTGACCATATTTAAAAAATAAACAAAAAAAAACAGTAAAATAACATAATTTTACATTAAAAAATGTTTTTTTTTTTTTACAGCGAGGACATGTAACAGAGTGGTCGTGTACTGTCCAGAACAGGTTTATTTTGTAATATAGACTGCCTCTTGTACATTATTCTACTTGTGACATGAACACAGTGCCGATCCTTGACGTCTGGGGGCCCTAAGCAAACCTTTGTGGGGGTTTTACTAACCAAATGAGTGATTAACAAAAATAAAACACGATAAATATAGTTTACTCAAGAAAACTAAGCATAAGAAAACACATCAATAATTCTCTAAATGGGATTACACAAAAATTACATATTATCATGGGCAAACGAAATACAGTGGATTGTAGTGGTGTGCATTATAGCTCAGACTCACATGAACACTGTACAGTTGGTTTTGTGACTGTAAGTCATTCCCTGTAAATGCTATTGAGCTTTAAATAATGGTATATTTTGTGTATGAACCCATACAGTAGTGAAATACACAGCAATATTTACATATTATTTGACAGTTTATTGTAATAAATATCAAAAATATAAGATGTGCATTATAGCTGACACCCACATGTACATTGTACAGCTGGTTTTGTGCTGTAAGTCATTCCCTTTAAATGCTGTTGAAGTTAGAAACGTGTATATTAATGTGTAACTTTGGAGACTGTCCCTAAATTCAGACTATCAAACGTCCAACGTCAAACCAACTTTATGCCAGTGGATAAAAACTGAACTTCCTCTAGTGCAGAGCAAGGATCGGCTCTGCATGGACATGAACCATATAAGTAAATGCAGATTTTAGCAGAAATAACCTTATTATGTGAGAAGAAAAGGAAGTTAAATCCTATACGAGACATGAAAATACCCAGCTTAGACTATAAAAAATACATGTAAAGAAATGGTAATATTCCGGCAGCTAGGGTAACAAAAATACGGTAAAATTATTTTGTTGTAAAGTAAATTCACATGTTTTCATGTTATTTTACACCCAACGTTTGCAATTTTCTGTAAATCCTGCACAATTACAGTGTTTTAACAATGTAGGAAGTGATTGCCCGGAACAATCAATTGCACAGTTTAACGTCACCATTGATCAGAATCAACTATTCCAGAGACCCGTGTAATAAATTACGTTGGTATATTTTCTTATTTATTGGTGTGAAACTGTCACACTGCCTGTTCGTAGGTGTAGTGAGTTTCTAAAGGGTGTTTAATTGTATGATTCCTCTAATAGGGGCCTTAGAGGCAGATCTTATGACATCTTTGGTACTGGATGTTAAGGCTACCTTAGAATCACCATCTGTACAGCCAGCTTGGCTTCTCTCATTAGATCACCATTATCTGTTGCGGACAACATCTATTGCGGTTCACAGCCAAAACATCTGTCTTTACAATGTGTTTCGTGGAGTGACTACAATTCAAGCTCATGGTCATTAGACTGCAAATTAAGCAAATTCTCACAATTTGGTGTTAAATTCATGCCAACAATGTCCTTTGTCTTTCAGAGATACTAACAAGTGCCCTCTTACAAATGTTGACATTATTTTAAAAAAAGTGAAGCATTGCATCAAATAGGCAGTGATGTACTTTTAAGTGGTCTGTGGACGAGAGTTGACACCTTCAATGATTTAATGTTGTAATTTAAGCACCGTGAAGTCAGCGGCCCATCTTCTTGCGTGGTATTACGGACTCTCTGGCTTCAATCCAGGCCCTGAGGGCTGCTGTCACGGACATCAACAAGACTTCCTCTTCTTGAGCAGCAGGGCCCCCTGCCAACACCACAGTCACAATGGGGGGGTAAGACCATCTAAAGACTACTCAACTTGTCAGGTTAGAGCTTAGACTTCTTGGAATCTGCTTAATATTATGCAACGCCACAATCATGACAATTGCAAAGCACAAACTAACAATGTGGGAGCTTTCTCTGCGTTGCCAAAGCAAATATGCAACCGAATCAATTCTTTAAAAATGTGTGGTATTCATTTCTATTGTATTTCTATGAGGTAGAACTACATACCCCCCTTCCCAACATAAGGTGCCAGTGTGCAACCCAAGATAATCAATGAGCAACCCAAGTTTGATTCCTGTCTCAACAGTACTTTGCCGAAACTGCTCACCTATCTCTGCCCAACACTTACCTGTCGGCTCTATACTGTCCTTTCGCAATAACCCCCCCACCCCAAAAATATATAAGAATATACCCCCCTTAATTAAGAAAAATTCACTCTCTGATCTCCGCCCCGTCATTCCCAGCCCTAAAACGGACACAAACACATCAAAAATACACATTCCTGTTTAAGCAACCGAAATCAAGAGCAGAAACATCTCTCTGGCGAACATTTCTGGATAACAAACAATAGCAGCTAGCATTTGTCTCACCAAACTGCCAGGCGCAATGGTGTGCCTCTCCTCTGTAATTTATTCAGGGCTGAAAGCCGTTCCAGCGTGCATCAGGCCTTCTGCTGGTTTCACTCGTCCTGGTGCCCAGACCAGCTCTCTTGTTCTTCCAAACAACTGTGACTGTTTTAATTCCGCTCACTGATTAGCCCGAATCAATTAAAATCGCCATGCTGGGCCCAACAGCAGCACAGCATGGGGCACTTAGAAACACATTCATCAGACCCGGCCTCTTAATCATGCTTTAATTACAACGCGCCTCTAGAGAAATGAAGGACCACATTAGTGCAGCGTTGCTTGTTCCCGCTATGGCGCGAACGGTAAAAGTTACCTCGCTTGAGCAGAATACTTCACTAGCGAATAATGGCTGTAATTGGCAAAGCTTAATTTTTCAGTCAGGTAATAAAGTTTAAAGTGCGAGTCATTAGAGAAAACAACCTGACATTTTCGCGAAATGCTACTTGGAATATTAAACTTATTTCAGGCACATTATTAAACACATCAACTTTTATTGAACACAACTTTGGTCATTAAAGAAACTGCGGATTTGACACCCATAGCTTAAATGTTACAAATACAACCCACTTTGTGTCCTTTGTGACTTTCCTCAGAAATCAATCTGATCTAATACTAAACATTTATACAGGGTCTCACCGATTTGGCAAATGAAAACATTTTTTTGAAGAGAAAATCAATAATGACTGCGCTTTGTCAATTAATGCTGCATTTACGCTAATCCCCACCTCATTGTGGAAAGACTCCTGGAATAAAGGGGAAAAAAGTGAATCGCTTTAATGCCATCTAATGAAGTTACCTCTAAAATAGCCCCATACCGCTGGGAACAAGCTAATCCATGCCTGGTCCTTTTCTAGCAGTCGTTTTCAAACTAGCCGCCGCTCCTCCCACTCCTCAACCTCTCATGGAGAGAGAACACAATAGACACCTGCAGGAGCCGCCGTCATTGCAAGTTCCCAAAACAAGTCCCTCATTACGAGCGGCAGGACCGGAGCTCCCTGTATTATCACAAGTGATTAGTGCGGTGCATACGGTTGCTTCCTAGCCCTCGGCCCTGCGGTGAGTGTGCATTCCAGCGTTTGCGTGGCCTTTCATCTCGTCATCACTTTCATGGCATGTGGTGTGATATGAAAACATGCCTAAACGACTAGTTAAATGGGAGCAAATGCTTCAATTAAAAGAAACCTATCTATCTATCTATCTATCTATCTATCTATCTATCTATCTATCTATCTATCTATCTATCTATCTATCTATCTATCTATCTATCTATCTATCTATCTATCTATCTATCTATCTATCTATCTATCTATCTATCTATCTATCATCTATCTATCTATCTATCTATCTATCTATCTATCTATCTATCTATCTATCTATCTATCTATCTATCTATCTATCTATCTATCTATCTATCTATCTATCTATCTATCTATCTATCTATCTATCTATCTATCTATCTATCTATCTATCTATCTATCTATCTATCTATCTATCTATCTATCTATCTATCTATCTATCTATCTATCTATCTATCTATCTATCTATCTATCTATCTATCTATCTATCTATCTATCTATCTATCTATCTATCTATCTATCTATCTATCTATCTATCTATCTATCTATCTATCTATCTATCTATCTATCTATCTATCTATCTATCTATCTATCTATCTATCTATCTATCTATCTATCTAATCTATCTATCTATCTATCTATCTTCTATCTATCTATCTATATCTATCTATCTATCTATCTATCTATCTATCTATCTATCTATCTATCTATCTATCTATCTATCTATCTATTCTATCTATCTATCTATCTACTCTATCTATCTATCTATCTATCTATCTATCTATCTATCTATCTATCTATCTATCTATCTATCTATCTATCTATCTATCTATCTATCTATCTATCTATCTATCTATCTATCTATCTATCTATCTATCTATCTATCTATCTATCTATCTATCTATCTATCTATCTATCTATCTATCTATCTATCTATCTATCTATCTATCTATCTATCTATCTATCTATCTATCTATCTATCTATCTATCTATCTATCTATCTATCTATCTATCTATCTATCTATCTATCTATCTATCTATCTATCTATCTATCTATCTATCTATCTATCTATCTATCTATCTATCTATCTATCTATCTATCTATCTATCTATCTATCTATCTATCTATCTATCTATCTATCTATCTATCTATCTATCTATCTATCTATCTATCTATCTATCTATCTATCTATCTATCTATCTATCTATCTATCTATCTATCTATCTATCTATCTATCTATCTATCTATCTATCTATCTATCTATCTATCTATCTATCTATCTATCTATCTATCTATCTATCTATCTATCTATCTATCTATCTATCTATCTATCTATCTATCTATCTATCTATCTATCTATCTATCTATCTATCTATCTATCTATCTATCTATCTATCTATCTATCTATCTATCTATCTATCTATCTATCTATCTATCTATCTATCTATCTATCTATCTATCTATCTATCTATCTATCTATCTATCTATCTATCTACCTACACTACCTACCTACCTACCTACCTACCTACCTACCTACCTACCTACCTACCTACCTACCTACCTATCTATCTATCTATCTATCTATCTATCTATCTATCTATCTATCTATCTATCTATCTATCTATCTATCTATCTATCTATCTATCTATCTATCTATCTATCTATCTATCTATCTATCTATCTATCGAGAAATGTATCATTTCTTAACCATCATTTAAGTAAATTCTTGTGTCTTATTGCCACAGATCTCTTTCAGCACTCAACATTTAAGCATCTGAAAAGAACATAGATTAAAGCTTTCCTTTGCTTATCCTGACTTGAAAGACATAGTTCACCCAAAAATAGAATTTCTGTCATCATTTATTCACCCTTATGTCCTTTTAAACCTGTATGACTTTCTTACTTTTGCAAAACACAAAAAAATGATATTTTGAAGAACGTTGGTAACCAATCAACATTGGATTTCATTGACTTGCATCGTATGGGCACAAAACCACAAAAAGACATTTCTCAAAATATATGACATAAGGGTGAATAAATGTTGACAGAATTTTCATTTTTGGGCGAGGTATTCCTTTAAGCTTGAACCCGCCAGATCTTTAACGATTTACTTCAGTCAAAGTAAAACAGACATAAAAGATTAAGGAATTTAAGAGATATTATTAGAACTTTTTGTATCAAAGCTGAAACAGATTGTGAGTTAATTGGTCACATGAATTTATGGCTGAGAAAATATTTACTTCAAGTCATATGTTGGCAGTTCACTTCGTGTGACATTTCGTGTGAGCTCCATGCTTCTCCAAATACTTTCTGCGGATTCACACACAAAGAACGTCCAATCGCAGTCCATATCCCACCACTTTTGGGAGTTGTCTGGAGAGAGTTATTTCAGCGTGTCGGCGGTGGAGGTAGAGCATCCCCGCGTGCCAAGAAAAGCCCTCGCAAGGGAAGAGCGGAGGACAGATGGCCCTTCCATTTGAAAACAGTGTTTGGTGTACTGCAAGAGACTCTGGAGATAGTTTGGACTTTTGCAGCAAGTTAGGAGTCAGGGAAAGCAGATGCTTCTGCATATGGTTTCCTACAAATGATTCATTATTGGGATTAATGGCCTAAAAGTTACCAGGATTTTTTTTTTACTTAGATAGTTTTACTTTGTTTCTACCCTTTTGTCATGATCTCTATGTGTTTATTTATATTATTTTTTAGTAAGTAATTGGCAGTGTCATGCCGGATCTGTGCTCGGGGAAGCGGGATCGAGTCTGGCCCAGGTCACATCCTGATCCCCTCTATCACCCTGTACTTTCCTCTCAACAACTTCTCTGTCCTACATGAATAAAAAAAGCCAAAAAATACCAAAAAATAAAATAGATTTTCCTCGGTTTCAACATTTCATACTGCGCTAGTTACTTTGTTAGTAAGTTGGTTAGTTTCTGTCTTCTGACAGGGTCTATATGTGTTTAGGGAGTAAAAAGATCACGTCCCTTTGATCTGGAGTGGCAGATAATGCAGAATACAAATCGCAAAAGACAAAGAATACAATATCAGAGACAAGCACGTAATGAATATGGCATTTAGTGCAGAGGAAGTGGGCGTCCCTCATCAAGTGGGCAAATTCTCATTAGAGGCAAATCCTTGACAGATTTCACAAAGCACTCTTTTGAAGTCTTGGCTCACTCAGATACTGCCATTCAGAGTGTTCAGTTCTAAAGCCCCTCTGAGAGAGCGAAAGACCCTACATGAAACCATTTGTACAGAGCGAACCTAAATCCGTAAAGAGACAGAAATTAATTTGGAGCTATCCTTACACGTCTCTAAAAATCGTTTATTGTGTGTTTCATTTTGGTTATAATCACAGAGGGAGAGAAAAACACACACACCTACAAAATAGAGAGTCATTAGGCAAAATATTAACATTTAGAGTTAACATATCTGCTCTGGGCAGGAGTGCAGAAACTTGCACGCCGGGTAAAAATACCTTCCTCTCCCCGGCAGAGGTGCCAAGCCCCGAGGCAGAGGGGGCGTGGAGCTTGCCGGCACCTCGGAAAGCCCAGAGCAAACAATCTGTCGTGACAACAAGATGGTACCTTCATTATCGGCTTCATCGCCCCACACCTTCTCCTCATCAGCAGAACGGGCTGACAGCTGAGGTGCCAAAGCTAGGCGGGCACTGCAGCTCAGCACTCTGGGAAAGGGGCCGTTCCTGGTGTGCCTGATGTCCCAGGTGCTGCCGATCACACATGCATACACAAAAACTCACATGCAAAGTTAGTGCACTCACACACACACAAGCTATAGATACTGTTATTACAAAAACAATGAATAATCCCAAAACCTCATTTGATATCGAGATAACCAAAATATTTAATTAAATACAACACAAACAAAAAACGCTGAGGCTACAATTTGTATTGTAGACTAAACACACAGTTTTTTTTGTATGCTGGGCACTCTTGCACGTAAATTTATGTCGTGCCAATTTGTCTTTTTTGTTAATAATTGACATGAGATGATGGGTTTGGTTGATATTGAGGCGGAGCACCGGAACAGCAGCGACAGTGTTTTGTTAAAGCCGGGCAATAACTTCAGACTCTGTGATCTCTAAAAGGTGTGTAAGTGCTAGAAACCATGTGTCAGGGGCGTGGGGTCTAAGCCATGGACTTCTCCTGGGGCAGTGCAGGTGTGCAAGCCGGACCGGGAGAGCACCAACGTTAAGGAAGAAAAAATAAACAAAAACAACCTAAGAATGTCACATTAAAACACAGTGGCTTTCAGGCCCTTTGAGGAGCGAGGGCTCTTTAAATCCACACAGTGCTGATACGGGGACTTCAGAGAGGGTGAGAGAAGGAGCCAGAAACCTCGAGAGTGCTTGAGGTAGGGGGAAATATGTGTGAATCAGAAAGAATCCCCTAAAGCATGGCATCCGGGGAGAGAGGGCTGAGACTCCTTGACTAATGTGCCCAGTTTTGCGCTGTCTATGTAACACCTTTACAAGCAGCACCTGAACTGGCAGCTAATCACGGGAGAAAAAAAGTGTGTGCATGTAAAAAGGTGGGTAGAAAAAAAAGGAAGGACGAAATTTAAAGGGATAGTTCGCAAATGAAATTCTTTCGTCGTTTACTCGCCTAAGTCATTCCAAACCTGAATAACAAAGTATTGTGCAGAACACAAAAGAAGATACTTTACGCTGGTGCCCAAACAACATTGACTTTCATTGTTTGGACACAAAACCAGACATTTCTCAAAATATCTTCTTTTGTATTCCACAGAAAAAAAGTGTCATACACAATGGCATAAATGTGAACAAATGATGACAATATTTTCATTTTTGGGTGAACTATCCCTTTAAGAGTGAGAATATCAATTTTGACGTGCAAAACGCAATATTATAAAATACTTTGGTTTAATGCAAACAGAAGCCCCTTGACACCCAAGTTATTTGTCTTTTGTGTATGCGCATCGTCTCCTCACTGGCATAAAAACAGCTTGCGAAAGCCACACGTGCACGAATGTTAATACATGCTGAGATGCATAAACAGGGCACATCACATTGTGTTTGTCATCCAAGTCACATTCTCACACCGCAAGTTACCCATAAAGCTCAGAGATATGTTGATAGGCCTGTCATCATCTTCGCACAATTTTCTTCGCGACTCCGTGCAACCTAATTAGAGACCCAAATGTGCCATTGACAAATGCAGAACGTCTCGCAATATTTGAGTACACGAACAATAAATTACCATAAACAATACACTAATAAAACTCATCAAATTATGCCATGATCTCAAGCGTATTATGTACAGTCACAACTAAATAATCACATGGATTGTTATGAATTCTGAAAATATAAATAAATATATACTGTCTGCCACTACGAACACGGCGGCTATTTCTGCAAACGCCTTTACAATCGGATGCATTCGAAGTCATCTAGTGTAGGATAGTTTCTATAGCTCAGACTGGGTCCAGTGTCAAACAAAAAAGCATTTTGCAATAATAATAAAATATCAAATGTGTGGCTAGAATTGTATTTAACAACACTCTCTATAATGTGCTCTACAAATGCAACTTCCTGTTCTTCTAATACAAATGATTTGACGTTCAATTAGTTTTAGAAGAGCCCTGGTATTGAAGGTAATCCTTAAAACCCATTTAGCTTGTCAAAGTAAACTGTTTTGTAATTAGTGTATCAAAAGTATTACGAGCCGGAATCAAAGCTGCGTGTCTTGACATCCCTCATAGGAGAGGGACAATAAGTCTGAAGCAAAAGACTTGTCTTTGCATGCCATCTGTCCTCAGCTCTGACGCTTGCTCTAATTACTGCTTCTCCCTTGGCTAATGCTCCCTCATTAGGCATCGGGAGCATGTGCAATCCACACAAGCACTGAGAAATTTGCACTAAAAACGCTAGCTGGAGCCATAATGGGATCAGAAAATCTGTCTGGTGCGAAAGGCAATTCACACTCGCGGCTAAACGCTCATTTTGCTTTTCTGTCTCCCTTAAATTTGTACATCATTCACTACAACAACCTTCCAGTTTCAGATTTTTGCTCCAGCTTGGAAATGTTACTCGCTCCTCCAAGACAACACTGTAGTTCTATCCAAACTGTATTGAAAGTATTGCCATTTCAAATTTGCAACCTTGTTTCAGTGGGAATTACTTTTTGGTTTTTGCAATAGCTTTAAAGGCGCAGTTCTTAATTAACAGCGGCCACTAGCGTTGTATTATAGATTTGCCACGAATCGCTCAGTCCAAACACGACGGTGGCCACCACAGTACAAAAAGATTTCATTCTCATGTTGACGCAGGGAAGAGATTTTGCGGGCATTAGAAAGACTGTAGAAAGAGCTATGACTTATGTATTACATAAAATAAAAGGTCTGTGGATTTTAAGTTTAAAAAGAAGGATAAAAGTCAGGCAGGAGCTAGGACCTGTGTTAATATTATAAAGACTTTACAGCAGAGACACGTTAGGATTAAGTCTTTTAGCAGATCTGTACTCACAGATATCTATGGAGATATTTTCCAGCAGAGAGACGTTGGAGAGAAAGATCGTCTAAAAATCACCCCCGAGGAGGTTGCTTTGATTCGGATCAGTATGTGAGTAACATACTAACATACCAAGATATGTTGTTGTTGTAATATTAGCTGTGTGACGGAGCCGTTTTGAGCGTCATTGTTTTCTGGAACCGCTTTAATATTGTACTCGTCCAGATACTGGAGAGAGAGCGAGAGCGCGTTGGAGATGAAATTGGAGCAAGCGAGAGCGCGTTTTACTCTTTTACTCAATGATGAATAAACTTTAAGTTAATCCGCGGGTCACATGCGTTCCGCACCGGAGAGCACGATCCGTACGGATCACGGATCATCCCGTGATCCATTTCACCACGATACCGCAGCGGAGAGGAAGAGAAAACGCGCGTTGTAGAGTTGTTTGTCCATTTAGAGCTGCTGTACAAAACATGGCGGCGAATTCAATGTATGTAGGGCCGCTCTGTATGTAGATATAAACATCTTATTCTAAGGTATTACAAACTTAATGGTTCATTACGTAAGGTCTTTATGCACCTCTGAAGAAATAGTTGTATATTATATTGCTGTCAATAGATCCTCCTAAAAATGCCGTATTGTTCCTTTAACTGATCGCTCCTCAAAACATCCAAACAGGAGTTTTGCATGATTCATGACAGCAATTATGTATTTCTATCTAGAAAGTGTTGTTTTCTTTTAGGTGGTATGGCTTTTGCACACCACAAAACATAGCACCTGCATTTACTTTCGTCCTGTGCCAAATCACTTTCTTGTTCCGTTTTTCTTTTTAGTGTTTTTGTGGTTAATTTCAGCTGTTTTGGGAGAGAAAGAAAAATAACCTTAATTTCTGTGAAAGAACAAAGTGAATGTGTTTAAGTAATTAAATTCATTACTGCATCTCATGTATCACTCATCAGAGGCGATGGCTGTCATTGTTCTAAATGGCTCAAATTTGTAATTGCTGTGCAGAATGAGTCCGTCAGTGCTGTTTGCTGTTATCTTTATTACAATCAAAGAAATGGGGGAATTGTTACCGCACATAATTAGAACTGTGATATCAATTGTCATCATTAAATCATTGCAACATCATCACTGCAATGTGAATATGGCTCAAGGGTTCTCACCACATTCCCCAGAAAGGACTCCTGGCATGTGCTACAATAAAAATAGTGATTTATATTTAGACAAACATACCAATGACTCATATGAAATATCAGTGAGTAGTATTCGTTTACTTTGATTGATGTTCTTCAATATGCTTTTACTATTGGCCCTTAGGGCTGCACGGGCTTGACACACAGGAAACTGCTAAATGATGTAACGTATCTCAAACCCCGTTGCAAACCGTTTCCAGGAAACGTGTCGTTCAACCCGGAAACCGTAGCAAAACGTTGCGCACCGGTTTGAGCTTGACCATGCCCCAGATATTCCACTTGAAATGTTCATCATTGTACTTACAACGTAATGACGCTGCGCGACTCAAAGCCTGACCAACCAATGTTAATCGAGCTCGCGTTCTCACGAGCGGCCTAGGCAAAGAAACCGACGGGACAGAGCTTCTCGAGTCGCAGCGTATTTTGTGTGCGCTAAAACCTGGCAGTCAGTTTATTGCTAACGAAATAAACCAATTAAAAGCCATTTGTGTGGTGTGGCTTTTGTGTTCATGGTTAAGTGCTAGTCTAATTTCAACATTATATGAGCCATTTACTAGCCTTGGTCTTTAGTTAGCATTAATTTGTGTGCATCCTACATTACAAACTTTCCTGGTCGAAGTGTAACGTTAGCTTTAATGCAGTTGTTCAAAGCGGTGTTATTTTGAGCAAATGAATTTCATTCCCGCTGGAAAACAAGCGTTTTGTTGTTGGATATAAATAGTTTATTTAATATTCTGCAGCAGTAACACTGTTTTGCATGCTCTGGCGCTAAAGTTAGCATGAAATTCCCGCTTATTTACAGAAAATTTATAACGTTAATACACATCATCAGCAACTCACCAGGAAAACAAACAATCTCAGACACCTTGGTCCACGCATAATTTTTTTTAGTTATGTCTCTGTACGCAAACGGACGCGTCCGTATAGGATTAGGAAACCCGCCATAGCAATTACCAACTTCTCCTCCATTTTGCTTGGGAACTAATGTGGTCGGAACCAAAGTTTACAGGGCTGCTTTCTCTGGAATCATCTCAAGCGATGGACTTCTACGTTCTGATTGATTGCCGCCGAACCGCGTCATAGCTCATTACCATACAGTTGACCTGATTTCAACTCTCCTTGACACCGCCCTCAACGGCCAAGACGCGCCGCGCCGCGGCTCACATTGAAAATGAATGACTTCCGGCCACGTTGACGCTCTCAACGGCGGCGGTCTGAACGCAGTTACGCTGCGCGCCAATATCGCTGTCTGTAGATTAACTTTCAATGATCATGTAAACATGGCTAAACAGCTATCCATGCGGCAGCTTTTAAAAAAAACTCATACAATGACGCTGAAGAAACACACACCGAGGCAGCTGGAAATTAAGGTGAAATACACACAGCAACTTTTTCTTGGCCGTGACAACCTTACCACCGCGGTTATAAAGCGCCGCCATAGGTGGTGAGCTGCCACCGGCGGTACTGCACGTCACTGTGACAAATATAAGTGTAATAAAAATGATAGTTGTGATAAGGATTGCTATTTGTAGCCTTTCAGTTGTAGATGGTTTCATTTAAAATATTTTACATTAACACAGAAATGATTGGCATACGTTTCCGTTGGTGCGTTCGAGCGCGGGCCTGCACGGCAAAACCCAGGTTACTCTGCGGGTTCTGCAATGGATCTTGTTGTGAAATTAACAGTTACATAAAATCAAAACCGGCTATAACCCGCTTAGTGTCGGAGCGCGCGCAGGTTTTGCCGCGGTTGCGGAGAGACATCTATTCGTTTGCGCTCCTGTGCACATCTTATGAACGCGCATTTATTGCACCTGTAAACATTTTAACCTGGACAATGTCAACATTTTCCACCAACGAGTAGGAAAAAGTAACATTTTATGGCAATCTGAATAGGAAAGCCAATGTAGGTTTAAACAACTTTAATCATTTAAGTTTTCATTGTTTACTGATGTTTATTTGAATGTTTTATATGCTGTAGTGTGCCGTTTCACTGATGGATTTGCGCATTAAACATGGACGGATGTGTCATCCTCATTTATTTCAGATAGCCTATCATATTTCAAGTATTTAACAATTTCAAGTATTTAAATAAGGTCCATATTTCTCTTCCACTCATCATGTGGTTGCTACACGCAAATATAATAATATAAATATTATTTATATAAATAATATATATTTCCCAAACCACCGCTGTTGATTTGTCCATTACCACCGCGGTGGTAAAAAACTGCCACCGTCACAGCCCATGCACTGCAAAGCCGTGGGACCGTGTTAAATCAACTGCACAGTGATGCAGTTTCATTTGTAGAGCGAAGTTTATTGAATTGCATTTGACGCCACAGTGGGACAGAACACCGGTCCATCGATTTTTCTTAAAAATTACTTTGGTTGAAAGGGTGATGCGAATTATTCCGTCCCACCCACAATTTTACAGGCCCACCTATCATCTAATCTCTGTATCTGCCTCGGGTGGGGACATGTCATTTTAACAATTCTGTTTTTGAAAGAAATGATAATAATGACACCATTTCTTGATGATGGGTCTGTGATGTTTTGCAACTGTTTTCAACACAGTGATTTAATCTATAGTCAGAGCCATATAAGAAGTTGAAGAGGTGATGGAGGACCTAAGTATCGCTCCAGTTCTGTACCGTTTCCAGCTCTCCTCTCTCCCACACAAGTTACCCAAAGCCAGCCCCTGTCCATCTGCACTGTCAGGCACCTCAGCTGGGAGAGTTGCAAGCACCAGCCTCCCTCTTCTGTTCAGGTCAGAGTCCTTCACACTCAATGACATCATCATTGTCTGTCAGTCACTGAAAGCTGTGAGCCTCCTGTCTCAATAGAGACTAAAGCCATGCCAAAAAAGTGCCTTACTTAAAGCTGAAGAATTGCATATGAACGCAGACAGTGACACCATACATCAAATAACCGACTTTACGTGGGCCCGGTTTGTTTGATGCATGGTGATGTGCTGGATAGCTGGCCATCTTTAATGTGTGCAGACGGCGATGGAGTGATGTGAGCCAATCCAGCCATCTTGTACTGAGAATTCAGGGCTGGACAAGCTCTCGCCATCTGTAGCCACGGCAAAGCGTGAGTCTGCAGCCAGCCCACATTGTGTTGTCGGCAGCAGCCGGAGTTCTGAGGGATTTTGGAGAACGCTTGAGATGTCTCACCCCTTTCGGTTGTACAATATCACCCACTAATGGTGCATGAACTTTTGAGGGGGTGACACCAATTACTTGAAAAGATTTAATGAGTGTAAATGATTTATTTTAAGTGCAAAAGAGGAACTGGGAAAGAGCTCATTATATAGTCGGTGATTATCACCTGCATATTAAGTGTTGTTAATAGTTGTGGAAATCCTTATGTTACGCTGCACTGCAAGTGCCATCATGGGGACTTAAAACTTAATCAACTATTAAATATTATATGACATTGTTTTGGAAAAAATCAAGATACTTCTTGGCTTGCGGTGACCCAGTGCTTCATCAGGTCTGCCTGATCCACATTGAACAATCACACTTCAGTGATCATGTTTTGGAATGGGTAAACATGAAATTGAATACTAATAAATTGGAAAATGTTATTATCTGCAAAATGGTAATGCATAGCACAGCAGAATAGCATAGGAGGATACATTCAGCCAAAAAGCTTTTTGATAGATATATTATCTTGTTTTACTGAGGAATAGCTAAACCATCTTAAATATTTGTGCTAAAGAAGCTAAATTTATCATACACTTGTCATCATTAATGTCATTGATTGCTAATGTGATATATTATTGATGGCATAATCATTTTTGGAAATTTTAGTTTTTCAAGAACATGAAAGCTGTAGTTCTTGAAGTCTATGAAGACGTGATACAGCTGTTGTTGATGTGGTAAATGTTTTTCGCATAAAACCCTGAGATTAAATATTTGCTCTGTGGTGCTCCTTCCTTTTCTGAAGCCTGCTTGTTCTTCTGCTATGATCTGTTCGGCCTGTGGTTTTAGTCTGTTCAGTAAGATCTGCAGAAGAACTTTACTGGGCTGGCTGAATAGGCTAATGGTGCGGTAGTTGTTGCATTGCTGTAGATTTCCTTTCTTGGGGAGCACGATAATCAGGGATTGATTCCACGCATTTGGCCATTCCCCATTTTGCCAGATCTTGTTACATATTCTTGTGAGAGCGTTAGTCATGGCTTCTCCAGTTTTGTTCAGTTCTGCGGGTGTATTGTCCACTCCTGATGATTTGTCGTTCTTGAGCATCCTCACCGCCTCCTCAACCTCGTCTCTCAGGATGGTGGTATTTTCTTCTTCGCTGTGATGTTGGACGTTCAGTACCGATGGGTCTCCCTCGATGTTGTGGCTGTACAACTCTGAGCAATATTCTGTCCATCGATTTAAGATTTATTTCTCCTCTGTTATGACCTTCCCATCTTTTCCTAGTATATTGCTTTGTTTGTTCTTTTTGATGCTCCTCAGATCTTTAACCAGCTGATATGCCTTTTTGCTGTTGTTCTCATTTAGACTGGTTTCTATCGTCCTGCACTGTTCTTCTATCCAGTCTTGTTTGGCCTTGCTCATTCCTTTCTTAATGTTGTTGTTAATGGTTCTGTAGTCTTTGGCCCCTTCTGGTGTTCCTTTGTGTTTCTTCAGTTCTCTCCGTGTGTCACACATTGTGAGCAGCTCTGTGGTCACCCATGGCTTCTTTCTAGGTCTATTCTTTCCCAGCACCTGCGTGGCAGTATCTGTGATGGCCGTGTTGAAGGTGGTAATGACTTCCTCAATGTTGGTGTCATCGTCAAGGAGTAGGAGCGGAGCAAATTTCCCCCCAATCGTCGCTTTGAAGATTTCTGCAACATGTTGGTCTTTCAGCTTTTCCAGGTCAAACTTCAGCCTGGTGTACTGCAGCTTTTTGATGCTCTTGAGATGGAGGCCGAAGGACATCATAATGAGGTCGTGGTCACTTCCTACGTCAGCAGAAGGGGACAATATTGAGGAATGGACTGGCCTTGGCTTCCCACAGTCCCAGAGGGCAACGGCAGACAGGAAAAAATGGAAAAAGTTGGTGGAAAGAACATCAAAGGGCCCCCCCACGACCCTCCCCCTGGGTTACGGGATAGGTGAGGTGAGGAAAAGCTGTAGTTATATTGCTATTACTCACATAGAAGATATGATGTAGCTGCCCAGCAGCATTACCAAGATGGCTTTCAAATGAACTTTCTTGTCTTAAAAGGACTTTACCATAACACTTAGACCGAAAAACATTGTTTACTTGTGTTCACCTGCTACAAACTGCTTAAAACAAACATTCAAACTAGATAATACTGTAGCACATTGTAAACATGACTCCTGGTGGTTCAACAAATTGTTTATTTAATAATATGCTTCGAAAGGAGGGGTGGAGTGAGCTGGTGGTTGCAAGTGATCTTAACGGTCTGTGTGGTGTATTTCAAGTCTTCCTGTGGTGAAAATGAAGTTTTCAATGTTGTTTATGTCTGTGTGGTGTTTTTAGTAGGTTTTAAAGAACTCATCGTATGAGTACCAATAGCATGACAGATTTTTCAGCCTAAGGACGAATGATTTGAGACGTTTAAAACAAAACTAACCCCAGTGTTCACCCCTGTTCATTAGCAAAACAAACAGCTTTCTGCAGCTGAACATATTAACGCACATAATGTATTAACATACACACAGCTAAACTCCAAGTGCCCATTTGCCAAATAACATATAAATATAGAGTAAGTTTAACACTGGCTTTGAATGTTCTATTTAGCCCGTGACTGACTTAGTTCCCTTCGCTATCATATGCTAACGTTTTCCTCCTATATTTACGGTACATGTACGTCAATTCAGACTGTTGATAAATATTACTTACATCGGCAGCTTTGTCTCGTTCAGTCGGTCTCGATCCCTCTTGAGGAACAATTTTGAAACTAATCCTGCTAATCCTAAATCCCAGGTTGATAAAGCACTCCGGCTTGAAGTGATTTGCGCAAACAAGCAGGTTTTTACTTATGGTTTCTGAGGGATTTCCACTAAAAATTAAATAAATCCACTCCTGTCTCTTCCTAGGTTTGGACTCTGTGCAGCGTCTATGTTGCATGTTGTCCACGAACTTTAGCCATGGCGTCACGTACACTGCTTTTGCTTGTGAAAACAACAATGGCGGAAGCGCCGTGGGTGGAATTATGTAGATTAAGGGGCGGTAATATTATAATAAAATCCTGCTTTTACGTCACAACAGGAGTGAAATCTGAACGGCTCGATTTCTCACGTGCTTGCAGAGAAAGGCTTACCAAAACAAAGTTACTAGGATCTTGTTTTTCACGTTTTCTGGGTTGCTAGATGAACGGGGACCCGATTATAGCGCTTAAGCACAGAAAATTTTGGATTTAGGTTAGGGTTAGGCGATGACTTCTTTAAAACAATCCATGTGCAGATTAATCATTCAAAACCACTGTTGACTATTTTCCCCATAAAACTGCAGTTTACCAAAGTCTAGAAAATGCAGCTTCTGACCTGTTAACATCCGCGGCCAAAAATACGCATTGCTAACACGTAGCTCTCGTGTGCATTGAGAAACCGGCTTTAGCAACTGTTCGTATAGCCTATATACCCCTATATGGCCCAAGTTGGTGCGATTGAGGGGAGGCAGGGACTAATTCGCATATTCATAACTCTGCATGAATTAAATAAGGGTGTAGAGTTACAGTCAAATCATTTTAAGGCATGAAGAAATTATTGTCACCGGTAAAAAAAAATAAACGTGCTATTTTGATGCTCAGATGAGTTTTAGGTGATAAAATGATCAACTGCAGTGGGACCAAGTATTTCAAAATGTTTTGTAACTTTGTGATGGTGTAATGTAGGCTAGAGTTATAGGATGGAGAGTACATTTTGGGGGATAAATAGATTCTAATTACACCAAGTCAAAATAGCGACAGATGCTATTTACACTAAGTTTAAATAGCAGTGGGCTCTCTTTACACTAATTGAAAATAGCAGCATTTCTAAGCGATATGCTATTTACACTAACCGAAAATAGCTGTATTTTCTTTGGATTAAGTAGAAATAGTTGTTAGATGCTATTGGTACTTATAATTAGTGGCAGATAACGTTACTATTTGCACCTCAGTATTGTTGTGCATTAAACGTGATGCAATAATATCAGAGTGTAAATCATTATATTAATAAAAATGATTAAAATGATGGCAACTTATGGAGATATTAAAGCCACCTACCACCTACTGAGACACCAACAGTATCCCTAACCTTACTCTAAACGTAAACTTTATGAATTCATACATTTTCAATTTTCCATTCCATTTTATTGAAAACAAATGCCTTTATGATCTGTAATGTGATAGAAAAAGGTAAAAGAGCATTTTCAGCAAGAGCTGGATTAGAACTCCAGTCTCCAGTGCCAAAGCTATACAGACTTTACACCTTACGCCACTAGAGTCTCTGTTTGAAACTTTCTCCATTACTATCACATATTGGTGGGCAGAGCTAGTGAAAATAGTCTCTGCCATCAAGGCGGGCTATTTGTACTCAGTGTAAATAGACACTCTGAAAATTTTTATTAGAGCCAACAGCAAACCTGCAGCCAGTGTGTGAGAAAAGCCAGAGAAAGAGCTCAGCGCTGTTGCTCATTTCACATGCAAAAGTAGCCTTTCTAAAAGACACAGTAGCAACAGAAGTTTTACCGAAAAACCAAAATAATATGACAAAATGTATATTTGATCTAAAATGCAGATCTTAAGAAATCAGTTAGGCCTCACTAAAAAGTTGCAAATCTGTTCTTTGTCTTATCTTTTTTTAACCCAGTTTGTGAGTCTGGGTTACACGTCTGCTAAGTTAAAACAGAAAGTGCCACAAACATGTAAGAAACAAAGCCATATCAACACACACATTTACACACACAAAAGAAAGTCGACATCCTTTCCACACCTGAGGTGGCAAATCTCTCACCTACCGATCACATGCAGGTGCGAAAGAAAATACAATGAATCTTTATTCAAAAAAAGAGTATTCCAGGTGTAATCACGTAAAGTCTCATCAAGCCCAACACAGGTGCGCATGTTCAACAGACTTTCGGATTGTCAGACACTTTAGAAGGTGGATATTTCTTCTAATCACTCCATCAAGCAGCATGAGGAGGAAGAATCCAATTGTTTACTTGCAGAGAGCGTCAACAAGGCTACACATCTGTAACGGGCCTGTGAATGGGTGTCATTTCATTAGGGAAATCAATGCCGCATTTAACCCTCTATAAATGTTCCGCTCGCGCAACCCCTGCGTCTCATTTAATGCAAGCTCTGTGTCATAAGGGAAAAGAAGAATAAAGTGATGTTTACCTATTCACACCTCTGATGAGTGCAGGAGAATTGAATTCATGCTGAGAGAGGAATAATTGATTTGGACGGCAGCCGCGTCGAGAACATCTGGGGTCTTTCTCACACCGACACACCTTCTGATGACATAATAAAAGAAGGCTGAACTGCAAGGTATCATCATTTACACCAATAATTCCCCGTAAATACGTTTCCGTTCCGCATAAATCTTGAAAATATTCCCCTGATGAAATGAATTAGCCTTTTCTTTACAGTTGTGGTGTGACTTTGTTAATCGGATCTTCAAATATATTATTTAAGTCATCTTCAATTATCGGATCGCGCTAAACATTAAATAACACAAGTCAACAGTAGGAGCATCACTTAAACAGAGGCGAACGCGCCGCGATAGCTTGAAGGGGGTGCGTCAGCCATCATTTCTGCCTTAACTCGGGGCTCCTTCCTCTTGCACCCCACTTCTGTTTCTGGCATCTGGTTCACCGAGTAATTTGGCTGTACAGACACCCTTCCCCGCTCTGCTCGGTTCCGTGGCGCTCCCATTTAAAAAGTGAGAAATTATAATTATCAGAATTATGCTTTTAATGATGCGTTAATTAGACTCCTACAGTGAGATTAGCAAGTGCTTATGAATTATTAACTGTGAAGTCTTTCCAGAATTTGTAAAGGCAGGACGCACTAAATTTGCTTTTTGGTGATTAGCGTGCCGGAAAATAACACAACAGACTGTGGTGCATATGCTTATGATTACAACTTTAAGTGCATTTATTTAACTCGATCACACACCGGCAGTTTTGTGCCAAGATTCTGTGTAACCAACTTCGTGGGCAAGAAGCCTCGCGGATTCATACTTTCTCATTAAGAGAAGCATATGATGAATCATTCCCTGCCAAAAGTCTTTTTAACCACAAGTCAGATAAATACAGCGAGCTCGTTCTGTTTTGTGTTTTCGCTTTGATGGTATCACAAGGTCACTGTAATGATCGGTGTGCTTTCTTTGCTAATGCCGTTGTCAACGCTGCTGCTCCACTCTGTCAACGGCAATAAAAACAATCGGCATTCACAGCGCACAGCACCAAACCCCTGTGCAAGCACAATACACGTTAAATAAACAAGCTGTCCCGCAGCCAATCCCGGCCGCGTGTTACATGAGCTAAACCTAACAGAGCATGGTAAATTATTTGGGTAATCCCTAGCTGTAATAACTAAGTCAACTGTTTTGAATTGGAGGAATCGCCTCTGGCCCAACCACAGTGGTCATGGCCGTCCTCTTTAGGCCCGCTTGTAACGCTTGGTGTGAGTTGTCCAAACTTTTGGATGGAAATCGCCCTGCTAATTTGCAGGATGTGGGTAACACCCTCCACTTGGCATGCATGAGCGCACCCAGGAGACTTCACAAAAGACAATTTAAAGCAAAGGAAGAAACCTGCTCTTTGCCGCAGTCCATTTTTAAACAAATAACCCATAAATAACCCATGTCCAAATGGCCAATTTAAACAGCACCCATTGGGCTGAGGCCTATTAGGGCGTACAAAGGACAGTACCACGAGAATTTGGGATCAGGTCACGATTAAAGTTTTCAGAAAGACCTTAGTACCTTATGAGGATCTATAAAGGTTCATGTATAAATATTGGATCTTTGACACAAATTATTACATGGTACATAAAAAATGGTACTTATGCCCATCTGTTGTTTGTGTGCTCTTATTCTCTTATGACTTCTCAGAATAAAATAAAATAAACTCCTTCAATGTGATTTCCTTTGACTTTACATTATCCCTTATATCAACCCTAACAAGTTGATCAAAACCATTGTCCTGCTTATTATGTGGCAACTTAGTAATTATTGTAATTGACTTAATTGTATTTTGTTATGCAAGAAACAAGGCTCCAAAATTGTAGTGCTCAATATACACCCTTAAAATAGAAGGCGATGCCATAGAAGAACCATTTTTGGTTTCACAAAGAACCATTCAGTCAAAGGTTCTTTAAAGAACCAACTCTTTCTTACCTTTTTATCATCTGAAGAAGCTTTTTGCCACAAAGAACCTTTTGTGACACAGAAAGGTTCTTCAGATGTTAAAGGAATCACAGATGTTAAAGGTTCTTTATGGAACCAAAAGGTTCTTCAATGCCATCGAAGAATTGTGAAGCACCTGAGTGTACAAAAACATGTGACCACAAAATGCTGCATTTGACCAATCACAGAAGACCATGCAATACATTGGAAGCTTTCTTTTATTCAAAGGCAAGATAGAATATAACAAAACTGTGTTGTATTCAGAAACTGCTTATGTCAGTTTTTGTCTGACAACGTGTGACTTATGAACCGCATTTTAATGAACCATTGATTATTTGATATCTCCCATACGCTTAACTCCACAGGGTGGCAGCAGGCGTGTTATTGGGCCGGAGGGCAGAAAATAACACAACGCGATGTATTTTATGAAGAGACCTCCGACAAACGCACAGAGCGAATATTCATCAGCTGGTTTTGTTATTGCACAGGTTATGCAAATCAGTCCTCGTTGACTCACTGACTCGTTATAACATTAATTAACACAGTGCTACCTTGCTCAATATTTGGTAACAGAGCCACTGTCTGCGGATGCAAAAATTTACAGGATTCCAATTTTAATGAGGGAGCAGAGCACAGGTGTGCTAATGAAGGGAATGGCTCATTTGAATAAAACCATCCTGTTTGGAAGAAAATTAATTAGCAGAACAGGAGTAAACGTTGACACCTTTGAACAGAGATGGTAAAATTATACCATAATGCAAATGTCTCGTTGACTACAAATTTGCTTTAGCCTTAATTATACTCTGTTAAGTAAAGTCGGTTAATCATCATTAATTATTGTGATATCAGATACATTAGTGAGGTTAGTTACTTTAGCCATTTTAATACTAGCACATGAATGCAGTTTTGCAGTGCATTTTTGTCGCTTTCCAATTGTAAATTATTTAGCTGATTGCATTGCTGCTTAGCAAGAATGTAAATAAATGTAAGTTCAGTAGGAGCCTGATCATTCTGTCTATGTATACATTCCTGTAGCTTATATAAGTAGAAGAATTGCGTTAGCAATAAAAAAGGTCATGGGTTCAATCCCAGGGAACACATACTGTGGATTGAATGCGTTGTAAGGTGCTTTGGATAAAATCGTCTGCCAAACGCAGGTAGAAATGTAAAATGTAAGCAGTCAAAAGTAGTTTTTTCAACTCTGAATGATTGACTTTCTTCATGTTAAGTCTCCATTTGAGGCTAAAATTACTCGACGCTCACCCTGTCTGTCTCAATTTCCCCTCTTGAATTACCATGTTTAAGCCTTATTTTCACCAGACAACACAAGCTAACTGCAGCTTATTAAAAAGTATGATGTGGAATTTTACTGCGACATTCAAGACGAAGCAGGTAATAGGGAAATACCACGTCTTTTCATGAAGGGTAGTGGAACGTAGTCTTAACCCGAGGCCAGATATTAAAACGCTTTTCTGTGCTGCTTAAAGCAGCAATTACTGTAGAGTGCGTTGTGAAGCAAGTGTTAGATACTCAAAAGTCTCTCACACGATAGCTCCGAGTTGAACACTTTGAATACCCACTTGAGGCTAATGCTTTTCATAGTTTGTGTTTCATCCGCTTTGTCATGGAGGGACCACACATTTTCTGCTTCCATTGCAATCCGCGGCTATAAATCCAAAGCTATAAACTCAGCAGGCCTTTAGCCTACAGATAAATGGCACATCAGCATTAAGTTGTGACTGTAAGATGTTTAAATAGACTATGTAAAAAATACATAAATATGCATAAAACATTAACTAAACAACAGTGTAGATTACTAGTATACAGCATTAAACTTACAATAAGTGTTGGGGCCTATTAGACCAATCCAACATTGGGCCATTGATGATTAACAGAGAAATCATGAGCCATTGATGATGTTTAAACCTCTCTGAGATGACTGGCATTGGTCTGTCACTTCTCTGTCATCTATAAATATAAGAATTGATCAATTTAGTCACAGCAACCGGATACCCATGACGCTTAAGACCTGATTTCCATCAAACTTCTGCACCCAGAACCAGACTGGGCCCCTTAAATAGTAATGTGCTAGAACACAAATAGGGGCTGCGTGATCACATTGGAGAAAACCTGCTGTCGGGTGTTGATTCGCGCTGTCTGGTGAGTGCCAATAGGGACGCACGTCAGTTTTATAGCTGAGCTAGGATGAGAGGCGTTGGCAGGGAAAGAAATGCTCCCATCAATGTTTATTAATCATCACCAGTGTATGATACTGTAGAATTGAGGTAGAGAGTGCACAAAGCGGCTCTGGCTACAAGGCGATTAACTTAATTAGTCACAGGTCTGTGTGAGAGCCATGCAAAACTGTTCCTGGTATAAGCAAAAAGCCATATGTGTCACTCTATCAACTGTCAGTCAAAGTCGTCTGCTGGGTCTGTTTTTTCCCCGCTTTTAAACACATGCTGGAGCGTCTCAATCTGTTTGCAAAGAATCATGGCTTGAATTTGCCTAGATGAACCAAAGGTGGGACATGTAACTCACATAGAACAAGTATTTATTAGTGCTGTTTTACTAAATATCACCCTCAGGTAATCACAGCCATGCTAATATTTATTATATTTGGTTTCATCGGATGCATGCGCTATCCCGAAGTTAACTTTCTGCCTGTGTATTTTATGTTTAATTTATATTAATATTATTTTATATTAATATTTTATTGTATATCAGTTTTATGAAAGTAAATTAAAACTACTCGACACTTATTGATTTGCGGAGGTGTACCAGAAGTTTGTTTGTGTTGCTGCCGCTGAAACCGTCTATAATAGCACGTAAGGAAATAGCAGCACAACAATTTACACAACAAAATTTACACAACGCTGTTTTCAACCGAAAACGGAAAACTTTTGATGTGTTTCAGTAGTTCATTTTCATGACAACTGCATTTTGTTGGCCCGAAAACACAAAGTTTTAAAAATGGGTTTCAAAGTGCCGTCATCGTCTTCGTGTAATCTACAAAAATGAGAATATTTGAAAACGGTAATGTCGCACGTGCATATTACGTTTCCATACAAAGTAACATCGCCAATTACTGGCCTGGCATACATAACAATGCAAACCAGCGTTTTTAGTCATTGCACTTTTCTGTTTTACAGTTATTTGTTTTTACCATGTATAATAAAGCCGCTTTTGAAGTCAGAGCAATAATGTTTAAGTGTTGTATAAACTACAAATTCAAGAAATGTCATCACAGGCCTTTATACTTCATGCCTTGTATGTGGTTTTTATTGAGGTGCAAAGATACCAGTAAAATGTATTGTCACGGGTTGCACATTTATGCACTTCCTCCACACATTATGTATGAGCATAAAAAATTGAATTAAAATATTTAAAATACTATACAACTTTGTGAGCAAACAGTAATTACCTTTCAACGCTTTTGTTCGAGGAACAAAGTACCTGCATTTTTTCATAGACTTTCTGACATGTGACTGACAAGATTTCTATCTCTAAAGATGCAATGATTGCTATGATTCCTTTAAACTGTCTTGCCGTCCCTGTCCATTCAGCACATTATTAACTGATGTTTCTGTGTAATTACTCTGTCTGTGTGTTTTACAAACATGCAGACGCACACAAAGGAAACTGGTGTTTTCAAAAAAGCAAAGCAGCGTGTCTGCAATAATTTAAATGTTTGTAATCAAAACAGAAATCTTTTACTGACTGTTTTGGGTACACAAAGAAGGCTCGCCAATCAAAATATGTTTTCAAATGCACTTTGACTTGCAAAATCAGAAGCAATTTGATGTAACCACCGAATGTGCAGGTTTGATTTATCCCATAGATTATTTGGGGGGGTATCAGCAACAGTCATTGTGCATTAATTAAAGCTCAAAACACTGATTCACAAATACCAATCAATTACTCTTCTAGACTTGACTGGCAGTACCCTATAATTGGGTGGCTGCTTTCCTTTTTCTCAAGTGCCCTGCAGCCAATCGGTGCAGACCAAACAGGTGGCAGCAGAGGAAACAAGCTCTTCCAGTCCATAAAACTGGCTAACTAGCCCCTGAAAGTTGCCAGCCTACAATTATCATATCATTTGGGTTGTAAATCACACGGCTTCTTGTCATGGTATCATCAGACGTAGCACTTTTACGCAGCAAATCTATCCCACCAAAAAAGTTAGAAGAAAGAAAGAAAGAAGTCGACAGATAGCAACAGATCTAGTCTCATCCCTCACAAGAAACCATTTCCATCTCAATCATGCGTTGACGTTGGGTTGCAGGCAAGTTATAAATTAGCACCTGTCTGAGACATTGTCCGTAGGCAGAAGGCAAGGCCCTTTCTACTCTACATTGCACAATAAACTCAAATTTAGACTTCCTCCATCTCAAGTTGAAACATCTCCAGTTCCATCATACCCACCCGCATACCAAATTACTATCCTGTCATCAAATGATAGCCCATAAGCAAGGACACACATTTTTATAAGTCCTTTGTCCATCATATCCCTTCGGCTAAGTAATGAATCATTAAGTTAGGTTGCCGAACCTATCTTAGGGTTGCTAAATAAATATGCTAAATACACCATTTATTTTCATTGCTCTCGTAATCACGACAAGTCATATACTAATAGCAACATGTTTACCACTTGCATGGTTATTCAGATGATTTTATGAATGCTTGTGATTAAAGCACATACACCATTAAAGAGTGACACTGTTTATAGGCTGACTAAGGTACTGTATGTTCTCACTCTCTAAACACATGGTAATAGCTGCAGTTGATTCGGCCACAAATGAGGCAAATGAGTCACCGATAGAAAGATAGGCAACCAATCGTTTTTTTTAACCCACGGAGATCGTCATTTCCATAATTTCCACCAACCAAGCACCAAAGTAAACGTATTAAAATTTTAAGTTTTGACAATGACATTAATCATTAAATGATGTTCAAGCAAATCTCACACAAAACATACAAGCAGAAATTCGATTTAAAAAAGTCGACTTTTTAAAAAGAGTGATATATGTGGATATGTTTTTTTTATTCATTTGTTAGTATTTGTTAAATGTTTGTGATTATTAACAGCTGAACAGAAGCAGAAAAGTCAACAAAACTGCTGTAAATGTATAGATATTATATATTATATAGATCATTCATACTCATTATTTATGTACTGAAGTTATTTTATATATAAAGAGTTAATTTATCAAGTTTTTCTTGTGTTATTTGAATGTCAAATGATTAATTGCGAATAATTGCATCCAAAATAAACCCAAAAACATATACATGTTTAAAAAATAGGAAATATTTAGATGTATTTATTTATATATACCAACCATTGAAAATATAAAAATGTTTATTAATTTTTTTATTTTATATTTCTCTCGAATATATCCATGTATGTGTATGTGTTCATAATTACAAAATGAATATGCACAGTACACAGACATATATTACTGTATATGTAAACACAAACTTTTATTCTGGATGTGATTAATCGCAATTAATCGTTTGACAGCCGTAATATATATATACAGTATATACACTGTATATATATATATATTTTGTTTGTTTGTTTGTTTTGTTTTGTTTTTACTTAATCAAAACAACCCAACTACAGTTTAAATGATATTAGTGGGAATGCACGATTTTTGAAAATCTTAAAAACGAATGAACTCTTCATGGTTCATGCTGAATGATTCAAAATCTACAGGGAGAACCCTACAAGCTTGGTAAACTTGAATAACTTTTAATAATTTTAAATTTAATACTTTTACCATTTTCAAATTAAATAAAAATTTAAGAAATGAAGTTACTTAGTCACAGTAATTAGCAACAGCTAAAGTAATAGTTTTGAGTAAGTAAAGCAAAAGAAATCAGTGGAGCGCTTCACTCCTGGCACCGATCCAGATCAAATTACTGCAAGTTAGATTAATTATTTCACTTAACATAGTTGGGAAACATCACAGACTGCTCTCTACACCTACTTGCTTTCAACCATCTGTTCTTTTGTTTACACCTCTTCATATCCATGGCAACAACATGGGGGCAGGTAGCTAGTCGGAAATATTTGTAAGTAACATAGCCCTCATGAGATTAATGAGCATTTGTTTAAAGAAATGAGATATTCTTAGATCGAATCAATGATTTTTCGCTTATTAAACATATTAAACTGTGATACCAACTTGCTTTCTTGATGGAAGCAATATGTCAATAGAAATAATTGTACACTTAATATGGCTAATTTTTCATTAAGGTGTATACTGGGTTGTAGGTCCATGTAATTGAATGTTGCGTCATATCTGTGTTTAATCAACACGGCTTTGCCACGCTTTCAGTTATCTCGAACTTCATCTTATGTGTTTAGCTTAGATAACGTACCAACTTTCACTGTTCATACAGGCCGAGGGTGGATATTTTACATACACAAACACTGTGACTTCAGAGGTTATGTTACATTGTGTAGTTTGGCTACTCGCACATAATTCGTTAGAAGTAATTCACCATCATTTTTGTTTTCATTTCGATTGCATTTTAGATTTTGTACACTGGACACGTCTCTGCTTGATAAACATAGTGTCATATGTACATGCTGGTGTGCTGGCGATTTGCATTTAAACCTTAACAATAACTACTCTGTTCAATGTAAAAGCATGCAACTGAAAACTGATCTAAATACAAGCCTGTCTGAAACAACAGAAACACTCTTGTTTATGCTAGAAGTCTGTGAGAGAGTTGTGTTTTTCATGTGGTGGGTGTTTCAGTTTAAATTAAGCCTATTATATTTCTCTAAAGTGTTGCGGCATACATGTGTGTGTTTTTGTATTTCAGAAGTGTTGTTTCCTGGAGATTCTTTCCTTCGATTTAAGCGTGTATGAATAGTTTGTTCCTACATTATCTTTCACAGTTTATATGCATATCGACCGATAATGAGGCTATGTATTAATGTCTGTGTGTAATAAGGTGATGGAATGTTGCGTATTTAATATATTTATATCAGTGTGGGCCTTGAGGATTAACAGGTGTAAATTACAATACAAAGGCTACATTGGTTAATTTTTACAGTTTGAAACTTCTGAAGACTGATATGTAAATAGACGTTATATACATAATGTTTTTACAATGTGGTAGAGTTTGCAGATAAGTGAACAAACAAGGAACTCTGGCAAAAAATATTTTCAAATGTTATGGTGACCGCTCCAAAAAAGTGATATTGTTTTGTTTATAATTGGTTGTGGTGTGATAGGGTTTGCACTAGGGCTGTGTATTGGCAAGTGCCTCCCGATACGATACATATCACGATAGATGGGTCACGATACAATATATTGCTATGTATTTTGATACGACACACATTTGCGATATATTGCAATACTTTAAATAGAAAATGTAAAAGGTAGTTGTGGTGCATTACAGTTAGAACATGGGCAGTATAAAACTTCTGGTTCATCCGTGCTGTAAATGCGCTGGCGTCACATCCGTGAAAGCACAATAATTGTCATTGTTACTTTTCTTAATAAACTTTTTGTCTAATGCACTGCAGTAGCCAAGTGACTTGTGTCATGACTTGCGAAGCTTACAAACAGCATTATTTTATATAACTCATTACTCCATGACTTATTTTGAAAACCAAAGCACACCCACACATCAGCTCTGAGAGCTCCAAGCGTTCTTATATTTTGTCGCCATGCTCGCTTCCACTTACTTTTGGCCGTATGTATGACATGATTTTTAAAAAATGATCGATAGTAGAGGTATCACGATACACTATCGAAAAAAAAAAAAATTGCGATAACATGTATCGATATTTTTGCACAGCCCTAGTTTGCACACTACATCCAAAAACGTTGATGTTTGTATTTAGTTGTTAGAGGTTTTGTGAGAATGTAGCTATTCAATTATTGGACCGATTTCTGACTAATGATAGCTTTCCGTTTCTGTTCTAACTTGCCCTAAAACACCATTCACGCCTCAATAAGCACCTGTTCTGAATAAAATCATATTATTGTTCCTGTTTCTAAAATGCTCTATACAAAAAATGCTACGCAAAGACACACAATAAAAATAGTCCAAAGAATTATTTAGTTAAAGTTTTTTATTATCTAACAGTTTGCAGAAAAAAGTTAAACACACAACAAAATTAGTGAACAATGAAGGCAAACAGATGAGATTACAGTGCTTACCACCTTAAAGAAAACCCAAAAAACAAACAATCTGCTATGAAGTGCTACAAACCATTCTGGGTCTTAGAGGTTAGACTGCAGTGATTTTCTCTTTTCTCAGTCATGTGAGTGTAGAAAGAAAATATTTCTAGTTTCTCTAGCTCGCTGATATTCAAGAGCCATTGTGATATCAATATTATAAAACAAGGGAAGAAAAATTGTGTTCACACAAAACAGCATGGTAAATCTTCAGTGACGTAAGCTTTAACCCATATGTAAAACACAAAATAAAATTTTGGGTTTGGAGCTCAAATGCATAGAAAAGTATGTTCATTCAGAATAAATAGAACCATTTCAAATGTTAAACTGCACTAGTGATACTCTAAAAAGACAAACCTATCTGACCGTGAGGTTTTTAACCACCTTGAGTTTTACTTAAATTAGTGATATTTCAATTACTGGACTGACCTGTCATTGTTAGTCATAGTGGTCTGTGAAAATCTTTACCAATCTGCTATTAAAAAACATCTAGTGGTGTTTTTATTTACTATTATTTGTATCACCCAACATACTACAATATGATAGAAATGTTTTGACTGATAGTAACTGGCAAGATGACAATTCAAAAAAGGTAGAAAAATGTCTTCACTGCTCTGAGATGGAATGAGATCCAAATGAAGAGGTCCTTGTGTATTGCATACAGAAGTCTTACAATCAAGTCTTTAATAGCAGTTCAGCCGTTGGTTTGTTCTGTTGTGCATGATCAGAAGTCACGGTTAGCCGACTGCATAGTTCTGACTCATTTCCTTAGTTTACAAGTCAAGTTCAAGAAATGTGTTTTTATGAGTTGCAGAGATCCACCATCACGATCGATGGTTTATTACCCAACATAACAGCTATGATATCAGTCTTCAGAAATGACGTCTATGTCCTCGTGGCTGCCCTGCTGAGTGGCTACTCGCCAGCGACTCACATGCTGATTGCCTTTTCTTTTCTGCTGAGAATCTGGCGACTCTTCCTCCAGCTTCTGTCTCTTGTGCTTGGTTCTTCTGTTTTGGAACCAGACCTTCACCTTAACAAGAGCAAAACAGAAACACTGTTTTAGTTTAACAGCTCATCCACAGCAAAACAGTGCAGTCAAAGAAAAAGTTAACTTCATTGTGCGTGTTTATGCAGTATATTTCTGCTTAAAAAACAAAACAAACCATAAGCTGAGAAAAATGAATTATAGAACTTTTCAAAAAAGTTGGAAAGCATGTCTCTCAAATTCTTCTGATTAATATTTTACTATATTTTAAACCCATTAATTGATGTGATCTCTTAATGTGGTGAAGAAAATACGTTTTTATAATCTGTGCAGTGCTACCAGGTGTTACAACATAGTGTTATTACATCAGCCTGATAAAGACAAAACAGTGTGTTAAATAATAGCTTAAAAATAGCTGTAGAAAAATGTACTTAGGTGTTTATATAGTCTTAAATCATCAGTTGTTATTGTATATACAATGGGGTTCAAAAGACCGTTATTTAAGTTCTAATTTTATACTAATTATTTTCCCTTAAAATGATGTTTGAAAATTGTAAAAAGATGATCTATATAAATAAAATCAGTCTCAGAATTTCTTTTTTTTCTTTAATGACAACACACACTCAAGTTGGCATGTGCAAAACCTTATCCACTTTACCCCACCGTGATTTGAGAACGTTCCAGCATACACTTCAGTGGTAGCTTTCTTATTTAACTACCAACCCAGAAACTGTGCGTTATATTTTTGTTATGTCTTTTACATCATAACGTTCAAACGAGACTTCTCATACTTCATGGACCCCACGGTATGTCACAACAGCTATTGCTCAAGCTTAACAATCCTGAACACGTATGCAAAGCCGATTGTGAAATAAACCAATAAACGCATGCTGAACGTACAGTATTTATCTGGTCTATCCCAAGGCGATGCGTGACAAATGACTTCCGTCCTATGAGGAAACTATGTCAGAGGCCTAGATGAGCATATGTGTGCTCACATCCCGCAGTGTCAGCGAGCTCAGTGTGGTGGAATGCAGCCGCAGGGAGTGACCCTGACGCCTCTGGCTCCTTACCTGTGTTTCTGTCAGGCACAGCCCGTTGGCCAGCTGCTTCCGCTCGGCACCCACCACGTAATGATTCTTCTCAAAGGCATGTTCCAGCCGTAGCAACTGCGATGGGGAGAAGGCCGTACGGATGCGCTTAGGCTTGCGGGAGAACGGCCCGTGTAGCAGCAGGTTTTCTGGGCTACTGTCCTCACCTGGAGAGGAGGAGGAAGAAGTTAGTGAGGCAGAATGAGATAACAAAAACACATTTACAAGATTTTATAAAGAATGTAAAATATATTGATCAGTGTATCACTATCCTATGGCAACTATTACTATTACATATTTCCAAATACAGCCACGGGAAAAATTAGGAGACCATTTCAAAATATTTTTTCTCATTTTAAAATGTACTATTTTGTATGTGTTTAGGTAAGACGATAATTTTTGTTTCATTCTGTGAACTACTAACAATATTTTTACCAAATTGTTTAAATAAAAATATTGTTTCTATTTGCATTTATTTGCAGAAAATGAAAACTGGAGAAACGGGTCAAAATAACAGATAAGATGCAGTGTATTTTTTCAGACTCAAATACGGCAAAGAAAACGAGTTCATATTCACTTTTAAGCAATACAACAGTTATATTTGTACATGAATTTGGGAAAAGTAAAAAAAAATGTGTGATAACCTTTTTTTATCACAGTTTTCATGTGTCTTGTCATGCTGTCAGTCTTTCACATTGCTGTTGGATGACTTTGTCACTCCTGAGGTTTGATTTTGTTGAAATTCAACCGACACTTGACTGGAATGACCACAATACATCTAGAAATGTTGATTAAATGAAAATTTGGAATGGTCTTTTAATTTCTTTGTGGCTGTATATTCATAAGCATTCATATTTATTTTTTAGCACTCACATCCATCCAAGCAGGATTGCGTGTCCTAATTGAGAGCCACATGAGTTGATTTGAATAATTCCACGTCGGTTTCATACACGAGTGATGTGAAGTGCGTTCACACCGCATCATTCAGACCAACTGAAGCTTTCTGTGCATTCAAAGAAAAGTCTTTTGGGGAAAAGTCCCCATATGTGGCATTATGCTGATTTTCATACAAATACAAGGCTTTGACATATTGCTCTTGAATCATAGATAAACATCCAAGGTCGAGGGCACAAAACAATTGAGATGAATATATTAATTGTCAGTTAAGCAAATCTAAATCCCCAACATTTGGTCTGATTTTATTCAACGTGCGGCAATAGTAAAATTTTGTCTTTATCGGTTTTGGGGCAAGCGTGATCTTTGCTTCACCACAGACGACATCTGCACGGAAGAATACATTTGCCGTTTATTGCAAACAGACGTAACGATAAAAACATTTTTCATAAACAAATGGATGTGTAATTTACGTGACCACTGCAGTGTTTGGCGAGCCATGCTTGAAAGGAAATTCAGAAAGAAGATGACCGCAATCACGTATAAACAAAATGTTCTTTCGCAGCGGTTACAGGGTGGATTGTACAGCGCGCAGAAGTGACAGACCATGATCTTTTGTCAATGAAAGCTAACCAAAATGTGTCAACGTTCGCATCAGGTGTGCAACCGCAAATGTACATAAGTAACATGCAAACCCCTTCCAATAGATGTTTGTCTCAATAACGACATGTTTTCACAGCATCAACTGTCTGAATTTATGAATGTGGCTGCATGGTTCATGTCCAAATTTGGGCCTTAAAGATGCCCAGACTGCCAGTGTTAATGGTTACAAACTAACATTTTTAATACAACTTAATAAATTCAGTCATCCAGGAATACTTTCAGACATAATGATAATAAATCATCCAACCACAAATTTAGATTGCCTACCAGATTGCAACCAATAAAAGTTCAGTTCACAAGAACCCATTCAAATGTTAACACTGATCTTCAAAGGAAACACGATGATGTACCAATTCCCAACACAAAGGATCACTAATGGCATCACCAGAAGATGAAAAGAGGATTAGAATGAGGCTGCTTGGACTTAAAGTCTCTTTTAAAAACTCTGAAACCAACCCTTCATCTGCAGACAATAGCTTTGAAGAACTAACTCCTTTCAGAAGAGTATGAAGCCATCACACAGAAGCCGTGCTTCATAATACGTCGTCATCAGACTTGGATTTCTTCACTTCCTAATGTGAAAAAGACAAACGTTTGTGTCCAACCTCAACACTGAATGTGTTTGTGGGTATGGGTTACTCTGGTAAAAGCCTTCAATAACAGACTTCTCAATGGTCCCAATAAAGCACGCTCTTTACTTCCATTTTAGTAAAAGGTGCATATTTTCTGTCATGGGACTGTCATTGACAACTGCTTTCAGCTGGCGTGCTGAAAACGCTTTGAACAACCAGAGGCAAAAACAATGGGTGGAAGAATGTAAATAATGACTTGGACGCAACTCGAAGGTGTTGAAAAGCACTCCTTAAACCTTTCTCAAGGTGCACTGAGCGCCAAACCAACCAAAAACGACCTCACCGTTAATGGTTAAAAACTTCGACTTCATTCCGCCTAAGAAAAAAGATCAAGATCTTATTTTGGAGCGCTCAGCTCTGCAGCCGTACTCTCGGTCTGGCATCATCACCATGTGTCGCATCACCTCCGTGTCTCTCTCGAGAGGTGGTGGATCAGACTAGCAGGCCAGAACATTGATGGAGACTCGAGCCTCCTGAAGAGCCGGGAGACCCTCCGGGGGTTTGGACTCCAACACACACTGGCCTATCCAAGTCAAGAAATCCCCCGACGTGAGGAAAAGGGAACCAGATGGCACCCAGATCAGCTTTACTACCATTCCCTTGGCACAAACAAGCTTGGTCTTGTCAGTGCAGTTCTCATTAGAAGCAGGGAGATGGGTGATCTGTAGTGGGAAATAAAGACACTGCACCCTTTGGTCTCTTCTACAGACTGAATGCACTCCGTCACGCTGCCTCTTATATCTGAAGATGATTATTTATTTCTGCATGACTCAACAAAATGAAATATTAGGCTGATTTAAAATAAGGCCTCAAAAAAGGGAAAACGGCAAAAGTGCAATGACACCCAGATATATGCGGAACCTCACTGTTTTTTATTGTCACCTTGTGCATTAGCACAATGACGTCTGATTCAGACTGTCTGACCTCTCGCTCCTGTTTTTACCAGCACCGTAATCTGTTTAACGCACCCAAAACACAAAACTCTGCTCATGTACAACAGCAGGCCGCTCTGGGATCCTGTTTACCTTGTCCCGCATGACAGATCTGAGGACGGGGACACATCTCTTTCCCATTCAGGAACTGCTAAGAGTTAAAACCCATGCACACATTAGCGCTGACAAAAAAGTGACACCCTACTCGATAGGGGATCGTTTCCCACCCAATCCCCTCCTCTGTTTTAGTCTTGTCTAAACAGTAGTTTTCTAGGTTATTGGACACCTTCAGTGAGTGGATCTGTTCTGTGTGTAAACAAAAGAGGCTCTGTCTGAACCCCGGATCTGAGTAATAGTGACAACAACCTCTGGCTTCCACCAATTACCTGCGTAATGCCCCCCGAGGACTGTGGTACAGCTCAGCACCCTAAATGCACACCTAATGTGGCGGGGCTTCCCATCACAGACCTCCAATGAGTTAATAAGCAACAGCAGCCTGAGTTACTGATGCTGCTTTAACAAATTGCCTGGTAAATAGGGCCACCAAATATCAATTACACTTTTTAAAGGATTCTGGATTTTTTCGTTTCATTTTTGTTGTAGTTATGATGTGATTGACAATGTTGTATATATAAAGTATGAATTTGTTTATTATTACAGCTACATTTTAACATTAAGGAAATGCTTGTTGTTTTGTATAAAATGTACAATATGTCGTTATCATAAACGTTTGCATTATCGTATTTTTAAAAGTTGACCAGCCATGTTCTCTATGAAAAAAACTTGCAAACAAACGAGAAAGTTGCCTGTAGCACACTGACCACCCTATAAAATCCCCAGATTTTAAATCTGTAATCATAATTATTTTAACCTATCTACATTATGTATAATAACGTAATATAATTTATTATGTTTTGTGTACACGTGCTTATTTAAATTGATAATAGTGTAGAAATATAGAGCCTCTGTAAGTAAAAAAAATAACATTTTCATACCATTTAAATATTACAATTCAAATTGTGAACAATTTAAAAATCTTTAAATTCTAAAAATGTAAATGTCACGTGAAATTAAGAAAACTCATTAATAAGCAGCAGTAAAGTCGCCTCAATTATCATCTTATATCAAACGCATAAATAATTTGATTGATGAATCACGTACATTCATTCATCTGGACAGTAACAACTGAGAAATGTAGGCAAACATGAAAACCGTTTTAATGTGACTGAATAATCCGCTTTTCAATTATGTGAACGATTGTGGTCAAGAACAATTAGCCTTCCTTCTTACCTAATAATAATATTTATTTAAGAAGTCTTTGCAGCTTGAGTTTATTATTTGGTTATTTAGATCAAAATTGACGCCTTAAATTAAATTTTAATAACACAGAAATCTCTGTTGC
Source organism: Triplophysa rosa (assembly GCF_024868665.1). NCBI lineage: Eukaryota > Metazoa > Chordata > Actinopteri > Cypriniformes > Nemacheilidae > Triplophysa > Triplophysa rosa. The sequence continues at coordinate 8,871,621 of NC_079902.1, forward strand.
ACGGTATAATTTGCATCATTCGAAGTAAATAATCGAAAAAAGCAATACAAAATAAAAATAAGCAAAAATAAACAAAATAACTGAGCGTCCCGTGCGCATCACATTAACAATATTTTAAACTATTACGTCAACATTTTACAAACAATATGTGCAATTACGTACTGCACGTATAAATAACCGTTCTTAAAATATGTTGAATATTTTCGTTTTTATCCAAACGTTAAGGCGCATTAAATTGTCAATCTTTTCTGAACTTTATAGGCCTGAATTATTTTCAATATTTTTTTCTCTCATTTCCAACAAAACTGACAAGAGTTCATCAAACTGTCGCTTACCTTGGAATCGGTGTCCGAGATATCTGTTCCTCAGTACCCACGGGTAGAAGTTCAAGGTGTCCCTCTGATGAGGACTGAAGAAAGGCTGTGTGGGAATCTGAAGATGCCGCAGAGACAGGCCAGAGTTGGTGGAATGAGAGGTCGGGTCTGTGAACATCATCTCCGGGCTGCTGCTGTACAGTGTTCTGCCTGAGTTCTGGAAGCAGCTCCCGAAGGGCGATGGATGGATGGATTCAGAAAATCTCAGAGCCGTGGGTCTGATGGGCTCATCCGCGGCAGCACTTGACGAATTTGCGTCTTTGCCCACGAGAGATTCAATCGTGAAGCACTTCTTGTTGTGCTGGAACATTGTGGTCAGCTATGAAAATACTCAGTTAAATAAAAAAGACGGATGCTTATACAGGTGAGGGTCGGATGATCTGCGGGAATTCACTCTGAAGCCGATGATGGGGTGAACCCACGTTTAAAAACCCCACAAAAAACAATTCTTACATTGCCATAGTCCCTCCACAATCCATAACTTCATAAGGTTCCTTTGCTCTGTGAATCTCGTGGGTTGGAAATCCAAAGCTGGAAATAGAGACGAGTTCTGATTCTGTCAGTTTCCAGGACAAGCTTGAGTGATAGCAGTTATAGCCTACTGAAATTAACTCGGTGTTCTTCTCATGCTTGTCAGAATCAACCTAATAAACTGTCAGCTGTGTCTCTGCGGTCCGTTTCGTATATGAAGCGGGCATCAGTTTCGGCGCTGCGAGCTCTTATGATCGATGATCCGTCAGCTTTTGGCTTGTCATGAGCCAACTTCTATACCTGCTCGCAGATCTCCGAGCGAGAGGTGTGGTGCGCATGCGCACATGTACAGGCGCTAACAGTAAATTACAGCCATTTTGTGTTGTGCGAAGTAATTCTGTTTTTAAACAGCAAGCTGATATTATTGGTTTGAAAATAAGGTTTGAAAATATTTTTTTATATGTTTCTTAAATATTATGATAACAGGTAACGCTTGGAAATTAAATCTAATGTGTTATTAAACTAAATATATTATTATTTTAGTCTAATTATGTTCTTTAATGAGTTGTTTTAACCTATGATTATATCAAATAAGATTAAACCCTAGCGAACTTTCTAGGGTAATTTAACCAAACTGTTGGGTTTGTCCATAGGTTATTTGACCCAATCATGGGCAGGAAGGAGTTTCATAAATGTACATTTTGCAAAATATGTTTTGTTTAGCTTGAGGACTTTCTCATTCATCCGAATTGTAACTTAACGGATGCATCATTCGTATATATATATTATTTATAATGAATCACTTTCGTTACATCTATAATGAATCTCGAAATTAATATTTGTTTTTACTACTAATTATTCACAATTTCTTTTGTTTATAAATAGTCTTAAGATAGCCTACTACTTAGAAGATGTGAAAAAGTGCTAATGCGTTTATTTAGTTATTACGTTTCTGACGTTTCTAACACCTTGTAGTCAATAAAGCACTTTCCTAATATTAAAGGTATATAAATCCGTTCAGTTAAAACCACTGTAATCGTTACATTATTATTTTTTGTTGTTATAATTATTATTGTTAATAATAATAATAATAATAATAATGTTATTATTATTGTTGTTATTATTAATAAGAATGTTGATGTTGTGTTGTTGTTTAATATAAACGCAATAAAGCTCATTAAAAGGTATTGCTTGCTAAAGCTATTACCGAGAGCAGATATGTTTGATTGAAATTGGATGAGAATATAGCACTTTCACCTGTGCTTAAAATCTGACTGTAATATAGGGAAAAGCATCCTGGTTTTTGTTTTATTGAAAAGTCGTCATCACGACAAGAGAACACGGGAATCTCAGTTAAAGAGTTTATGAAGGTGTCTTAATGAAGCAGACACAGATCAAGGGAACGGGGCATTGATCTCGCGGCTTGACATGTCTCGAGTGCCTCTCCTTGTCTCATTTGTCAGTTACAAACGTAATAAGTTGTTGAGCTAGGATGGAGACTAATGGGGTGGATCAGAGTCTCGGAAACCCCGGACAGATGTCACCCTTTTCAGAAGGAACAATCGTGGCTCAGGAACCACACAAAAGCCCCCCTGCTCAGGCCTTTCACAATCCACACAGCGGAAACCCATGTGAACCACGCAGGGCACAGACCCCATTGAGCCCCAAAGCAGACCGTCTCCAGCCCTCTTGTGCCTGCCTTCTCAGTCCCTCTGCATATAATTAATAGCTTTCTCTGGCCAATTTTGTCCCCTTTGCCTCAAATACAAATGGCCATTAACATCTATTAATTTTGCCTCTTGCAATTGATTGCAGATTGTGCGCGGCTGAAAGGCTATAACAGTTGGAGTTCTGTAAGCACTCTGGGTGTGAAGGCGAGTTAAAATGTGATTATTGTTCCCCTGCCTGGAACTAACTGGTGTTAAACCCTCTTTGAAAACGGAGAAGCCACGATTGGTTATTTTACTGGTCATTAGTTGATTTTGAGAGGGTAAATGAAATGGATGACCATCAATCAATGATGAAAAATAATCATGTTCATGAGTTCATAAAAAAATTGCTAGATACAATTTAAAAAATCTAAATGCGCCAATTAATACGCCAAAAGGCAACTACGGTGAAACTCAATTGATATTGATGGGCAAATTAAATGTAGGCTAGATAATACATTTTAGTATATATTAATATAAAATATATTAAGCTGCAATCATTTTAAGATTGGTGTTTGCATGGCATCCTGTTACACGTGTCAGGCATAATGTTTATTAAAATTCCAAGGCTAGTTCTAAAACATGTAATGTACTTATACATATTCACTGTTTACAAATAAACATAGTTAATATAAAGGCTCCACAAAAGCATGTGAAGTGGCGTGCCTTTACAAAGAACGCCCTCTAGTGTCTCGACTGCTTAAAAACTGTTCTGTAGCTATTTGTGACAACCTTGTGGTTTGACAGATTTTATTCCATAATGCACCAAAATAATTATCAATGTCTGCAAATTCGTTTCAAGGAAGAAATTAATGTAAAACATTCTAGACAAACGTTATTAATAATAGTCTATATAAGGCATAATCCTTAATGCGATAAATCACCAAAATGATTTCGTCATTTACTCACCCTCATGTCATTCAAAACCTGTATGATTTTCTTCTGCAGAACACAAAAGATGATATTTTGAAAACGTTAAACAACATTGCCCTCCATTGACTTCCACTGTGGACACAAAACACCGAAACGTTTCTTAAAATATAGCCTATTTGTGTTTGACGGAAGTGAGTGTGGATAAATGATGAAAGCACTTAAACTGTAAACTGTTCTTGTAAACTTTTCTTAATTTCTCACATTTTTTAAACATTTACGTTTCAATTAGCCTATGTCGCGTTGCTTCAACATGGACAGAACGTTTATTACTTAAAAGAGAGGAAATTAAATATACAATTATACACCAAGGTAAATAATAGTCGTTATTAACACGACAAAATATTTAAACAATATAAACAATAAACTGTTATCGAACAAAATTATGTGTTTTCGCTTTTACGTGATAAGCATATACCATAAGCATATGTATATAGAAACACATAGAATGCATAAACAGGACATAACATAATGTTTGTATTGAACACAAAGAACAGGACACAGGGTAAAACTTAGAATCTCACAAGGGCATATAAAAATACGCGAATAGTCTACACGGTATGCTTTCGGACGATTATCAATATAAAATAAATAGGCCTAACAATGCCACGAAGTACAGAGGCTGCACAGTCTTGTATGTCTAATCAATCTGTAAATAACCTTCTACAATGTGATTGCCACTACAAACTTAAATTAACATTCTAAGACTGCTCCGTTGGTTTAAGTTATTTCATCTTCAGAACATGTGAAAGTTGTGCACTTTTATAAACAGTCCCGTTAATTTCATTTTAGTGTAATGTTAAATAATGCGTACAATCTGGTATAGGCCTAATAGGCTACTATTAAAAATGTTAAAGATTTGGAAAGCTTCTCAAAGATATCCATTATAGTTACTGGGAACAATATCAGTAGTTAATAAGTAATGTTTTTTTAAGGAAGAAATTAAAAAATACGATTTTTTTAAAGAAGAAAGTAAGCATAGATTCGGACTACAACAATAAATACGGTCAACCGTTTTATTAAAACAAACCGATTCAGATTGGATAAGGAAAACGCATTGCATTAATATCTTCACATATTGCATTTGGATTATCGGTCATTTCAATTTTTACAGTGCCCGATTTGCACGTCATATTGTATCACTCTGATTGATTTTCACACTAAAACTCTTCTCTGTTTGAAAAAAATGAAAGTCGTATATTTTATCAAAAGATTTATCAAATGAAGTGAATAAATTGTTTTTGGTATGACAAATGTTGCCACATCATCATAGATCTGAACAAAACATTTACTAAGTAGATTTAGTTTAGATGAAATCCCACGTGTTGGCTTCATCTAATAGTCTAAAACTCACTTGATGAAATTGATGAGTATAGTCATGAAACATCTGAATTTCCTCTGACCTGAAGGCCAACCTCACATCATGAACTTTGATTTTACTAGCACTCTAAACAGTGCATCTTCATTTTTTCTTGATGCCATTGCTTTGTAGCATATTGTTGCTATAGGCACATAACATTCTTAATATCACGGGGCTGTTGAATGCTTCACTCTGATTGGTTGACAAACGTTCTATGGGTAATTGGGTATGCATTAACTTTCCGTTAAATGAACACCTATGAAGGTGTTCCAGGTCTGCTGACCGCATTACAGTTCCATATCACTTCGCCAAGTTTAAACAACAGAAAGGTTTTAGTGTGGCCTACAGGCCATCACCTCACACAGCACCCTGCTCTTGATCTGACGTTTATAATGTCAAACTTTACTGTCAATGGAAACGTGTGCAGTTTCGTTTCAAAAACAATACATATACGGAAATCAAATAAAAATAACTAAATAGAAAAACTAAATGCATTAATACAGTGCTGTGGAAAAGTGTTTGCCCCCTTCCGGATTTGTTGCATATTTGTCATACTTAAATGATTCAGATCATCAAACAAATTTTAATATTACTCAAAGAAAACCCAGAGTAAATACAAAATGCAGTTTTTAAATGATGGTTTTATTTATTAAAGGAAAAAACAATCCAAACATTTCTGACCCTATTTGAAAAAGTAATTTATTATCACTGGCTTTCGCTTTCTCTCTCTCTTTCTCTCACACCCTCTCACTCACTCACACGCGCGCACACACACACACGTTTGCGCAGCTATCTTTATGGGGACATACATTGACGCAATGCAATCTCTAGCCCGTTACCCTAACCCGAACCATCAGAACTACATGCCTGACCCTAACCCTTACCCTAAACCTAATTATAACCTAAACCCTAATTATAACCTAAACCCTAAAACCAAGTCTTCACCCTCAAACAGCCTTAAAGGGGTCTCTGGAAGTGAGGACCGGCCAAAATGTCCTCACTTTACTCTTCTTGTCCTCACACCGCTGGTCTACAACTCAAACCGGTCAAACTGTATATTCTATCCCTAACCCTACCCCTAAACCTAAAGAGCATAGAAAACTTTTTGCATTTTTAGATTTTTAAAAAATATTGTTCTGTACAATTTATAAGCTTTTTTGCCCATGAGGACCTCAATTATTTTGGTCCCCACGGTGACACGAGTCCCCATGTGTTGGTGTGCATTCAGGTTTAGGTCCCCACCGGGATATAAAAACACGAACACACACACACGCACTCTCATACTCTCACACACGCACGCACACACACGGCTCAAGCTTCCGTTCGCTGTAACGTAAATGAGAAAGTAGTCCTACCATCAACGGCATTTTAAAGACGACAACATGACAAATATTGAAATTAAACATTTTAACAATGCCCTGTGGTGTGGTAACCTTGGTATAAGCGTAATATTGACTCCGGTCCGTTCAATGGCCCGTCGTCAATTATTCCTTACATAGTTTACATCTCCAGATTATAGTTCGGACAGAGTAATGATGTACAGTTTGTTCAGGCATTGGTGTCAGAATTTTATTACCGTTTCACTAAAAGATTTAGTTTTTGGACACAGCTTCATGCTTCCAGTTAAAAAGGTCCTTACAGTCCTGTCAATGTAAGATGTAACCGCATTCCATGCATTCTGAATTACAACAAGTAAAAACTGAGTAAATTCTTTTTATATATAAATACTGAACAATGTGCAAATACAAAGTACCCTTAAACCCATTTGTCATATAATATTGTATTTTTGAAGACACATATCCTAGGAATAATGCTGAAGATTCTTAATTCAAGCAAAAAAAAAGATTTCTGCTGTTAAGACTGAGCAAACACTTACAATTGCACTATGAGGAAAAAGTTCAAAACAGGCCAAACATTACAACTAAAATATTATAAAACTCAACATTGAAAATATGACATTTGGATGCTCATATTTGCAATGTTGCAGATGCAAATTAAGTGCAGAACCTGACATGGGTCAAAAGTTCAGTTCAAAAATGAGATGAGTTGTGCTGCCAGCACATCATTACGGATGAAGTAAATAACACTGTTCTATAAAAATAAAAGCTCATTTCCCCAAAGAGTCAACAATTCAAGTCCTTTTGGTTAGATGATCAAGAAGATTTGTCAAGTGGGACTGGCACTGTCAGTAAATGGTTTGCTGTCACCATAGACAGATACTTGGCACCATTGTAGCTGTAGCTGTACAGGTTCTGCTTAATCATATCAGCTGAACTGGCACCATGGAGTCTGGTTGAGATCACACTGGAGAGAGGTGCTGATGACAGTACAGGGAGCTCCACTGATAGTCAGTTCCTGTCTGGACTCCACCTTGTAGCGGAGGTTAGATAGGCCCCCTTCTGGGTCTATCTTGAACTGCTCCTGGCAGTCAAGAATAAAGGAAAAATTCAAATTGATTTCAAAATCCAATGCTGCTATGCAAAACAAAGTTATTAAAACAAGACGTTGGTAACCTGACTGCTGGTCATTTGAGGCTATAAATAAGCGAACAGAGGCTATAATTGCATTCATAACTAATAATAAAAATATTAGAATAGATGTAGAATATTTAAATATATTACAAATATATTTTGTTTATTTGATCTAAAGCCTTTAGATTAAAATGTTTTAAGGGCAATAAAAATATATAAAATTAGTAAATCTAATATAAAAATATAATATACAAATATAGAAAAATCTGTAAAAATAAGGTACAGCCTAAAGTAGCTTTGTGTATGATATAAGTGTTTCTACCTGCTTTTGTGCAGCGATTCTTTTCTGATCTCTCTTCCTCCAGGCCGGATCATGGATGTGCTGGAATGTTTTAGTTCCTGTAGTAATACCCTTTGGCCTAAAAAGCTGAACAGATTTAACAAATTATGAATAATTTATTCAAATTAAAACCAGATATACACATTACAGAACTCTTAAATGTCAAATGTATATTCTTGCTCAGAAGCAAATATGTTCATCTTTCTGCTCTTTTTTACCTGAAGGTCAGCTGTTTTTAGTCTTCTGAAGAATTCGTCGTCTTCTCTTCCCCATCCCCAGAAGCGATTTGACATTCCATTGCACTTAAGGAAGAAATTAAATGCACATTGAATTGCAGACAAATTTACACTGAAAATTATTTTCAATGTTAAAGGGATCACATGGAAAGGAAAATTCTGTCATGAATTACTCACCCTCAAGTTGTTTCAAACCTGTACATTTCTTTGTTATGAACACAAAGAAAGATATTTGGAAGAATGTCAGCAACTGACATTTCTGGGGTATCATTGACTACCATAGAATGATAAATTAAAATGGTGGGGTGCTCCAGATCTGTTTGCTTTCCTATATTCCTCAATATATTTTGTGTTTAACAGAACTATACAATAATTTTCTACTATGGTATTCAATGGTGCCCCGGAACTGTCAGTTGCAAACATTCTTCCAAACATCTTTCTCTGTGTTCAACCAAATAATACATAGATATTTTTACAGTTTGGAACAACTTGAGGGCGAGTAATTCATGACAGAATTTTCATTTTTGGGTGAACTTAACAGTTGGGTGTTGTTAACAGTTCACACTGTGAAAAGCAAATACAAATAACATTGAAAAAATAAGAATAGTAGTATCTTACCATCTGATAATGTTTCTTGGTGAGCAGCAAGATCCCACCCACATAAGTCTTATAATGATATAAAGGATGAAGCTCAGGTGAGGCCACATGAAAAGGTCCCTCCTCTGGAAATCCATAATCTAGATCCTCATTTTGAGGCAACAAATCCACATCATGCATTGCAATGTAGTCCGTGTCATTGCCACTCTCCATGTGGCCAACATTAATAAGTGAAGCTCGATTAAATCTGAAAGACATGAGTAAAACCACTTTCTGAGATGCTTTAAGAGATTAAACTCATTATGAAGAAAAAAGATTACACTGAACACCACAAACTCATTATTATATATTATACACTATTTCCGCTGTAAAGATGTGACCGCTCATTAAAACACACAAGAAATTTTGACATTTAAAAAAACACTCACCGAAAGTGATCCACTTGGTTTATAATAAATATCCTGTGCCGTATTTTCTTTTTATTGAGGAAAGCGTGCATGTATGGGACAAATATAAGTATCTCTTCGAAGCGTTCTCGGAATGGAACGATGAGGGCCATTTTGTGCGGGCCCCAGGAGGGGTCATCAACAGACGAGGCTTGTCTCTCTACAGGACAGGGCTGGTGAGGTACGTGGCTGTACCCAGAAACCTGATTCATGTCTCCCGAACAAGTCAGCTGCACCCATAGAAGAGACACCAAAACAAACAGTATGCAGAGCCCAAAGAGTTTCCAGATCGTGCATTTCCTCGATAGAAAACTGAAAGCATAAATGCATGTATCAAAACTAAATGGAATAAATCAAGTCAAGCTTTATTGAACATACAGGCAACACTCTTTGCAAGTCAGTGTTTATGGTTATTTGGATGCAGTTTCAGACACGTTCAATTATACATTAATAAAATAGTTAGAATGAGTGTTTTGTATTTCAAACTTTTAGTTAGCTCACAATATCAAGCATTGTAACAGCAAGCTTGGTCTCATTTAAACTCAACACACTCCTAAATGAAACACTATGCTTTATTTATACTCACTAAACATCTCCATGATGCTGTACCCTTGGACTTTCACTTCTTGAAATTATGAAACAAATTAAACATCCGCTAGTAAACTAAGATTACACATTTTACTTTATTATTCACAAAAGAGGGTTATACAAACCCACACACTATCCTGTCTAACGTTAAACGATTAGATAAGATACCGGAATAGATTTGTACTACAATAAGACATACATTAAAGCGCATGCTTACCTTCGATCCTCTTTAAAATACAGCACTGGTTTTCTGCGTGAAGAGTACATCATCTTTGTGCCTTTCAGTGTCACACCGAGGCAGATTGTAATATCTTCACATATAATTCACCGACACCACCAGTGTTGTGTAGGACGGCGTCATCTACGCGTTAAAATCCCGTGTACCATTTCGCATTTCAATAGTCTTTTTGTTTCTCTTCATCATGAATAACCAACGACTTTAAATAACATGATTTCAGTCGTCGGGGTGATGTCTTTCAAGGCCGATGCAACACTAAACAAATAATCTCATAAAACGTAACAATTCGCCCAAATCATTGTTTATTTCTATCGTTTTGTGTCTAATGGTTGTAGTTACACGTCACTCATAACGGTGCGATAAATAAGCGCACAGCACGAGCTGTCTCGTCTAACGACTAAAGAACAAAACAAGTGTCGGAATTACACGTGTTATAAACCGTAAACATGCTGTTTGGTTTCCGCTTATTTTAAACGCCGTGTCAGTGCTGAAAAACATTTTTAAACTTTTTAAAACGGAGAAGTGTGACAAAAGAGGAAAAAAGCACACGCTGGCTGGTGTCGTTTAGTCCGCTCTGGAAATATTTCCCGGGAAACAGTGAACGACAGAGAGTTCCTAGAATTTTCTGATCTGAACGAAGGTGAAAACGTTTAAAAGTTTAATAAAAAAAACCCCACATATATTGCAAAATTAAACAGTTGCATATACAAAGCAAACAACAATGAGTGTTAAAGAAATGTATATACAATAACAAGTGAGGATTTCCAAGATTTTCAGGAAAATGTTTTAAGTCTACCCACTTTGTACCCATAGTTGTACCATAAAAACATTTTTTGTTTGTAAGGTGTCTGGTCCTTTCATTATATTCTACAGACAAATAATTACTTGAGACCTGATTATCAAGGCATATTTAGTGGTGTTTGTATGTTTATTTTGTTTACATCAACATCAGCATTTTCTTGTGGAGACAATTCTGATCTTCACAAGTCTATGGTGGTGGGAAAAGGAAACTTTATGAGTGCAAGCATGGGGTAGATTTCTCACCAAAAACAAAAATCCATCCATTGTCCCTACATAACACGACCCCTACTGAAACCCATTTCCCTGTGACTGCATATAAACGACAATGGCAAAACACTTTGAACCTGTACAACATGAGACCAATGCAATTCAGTGATCAAAACCTAAAAAACACACAGTCCTACGTTTTTAAAGAATATACAACACTTAAACCAAATTTAAGAGATGACACCAGCTACAGTATGTAGAATTTAAAAAGCAAACAAATCATATTATAACATTTTACAGTGTATTCTGGGCAGTATGTTTCTTTAATCTTTAAAGAAAAATAAATAGAAAGATTATCAATTTTAGGGTCTCTACGTTTATATGAGGATTTGAATACAGGAAAAGATCAAACTGAGAAAATATGTGCAATATGGCAAATTCATTTTATCAAAATTTTCCCACAACGGAACAGGGAATTGGTATCATTTATGAAAAAACACAAAACTCAATGGCTTATGCATATTTCAACCTTTTACATTTTAATAGCCACAATTTGCTGTTTATTTAGATGTATTATGCATTTGACACAAATGTACATGTTTTTAAAACCAGTTCATCAAAGTAAATAAGACTGTAGCTATCAATATGCAACAAGGCAAAATACTAATATGATCTAGGTGTCCTTGATCACAAAAAGCTTAAAAATATTGGGAGAAAACTGTATCCAGCATGTAAAAGAAAAAAGAAACATTCACTCAAAAAACATACTTTAAATACCATACTAATTACTGCATAACACAAGACATTTACACCTGCCACCAGAATAAACTAGTTTTTGTTTTTTTCTTTGTATTGTAAATGTTTAGGTAAATAATCCAAGGTCATGTAGAAAAACATTACACTCGCAGTCCTTGAAACAGTTGATAGGTATTTCCATTTTCTTATTTAAATGTTAAATATTATTGTAACAAATTAAGGGGCCAGACAATAAAAAGGAACCACTATAATACAAGGTGTTTTAAATACAGTTAATTACTTGAAATTGTCAGTGGTTTTCACAGGCTAGAACAAACTGTAATGTATATCTGAACAAAAACTAGATTCACATTACAGTGGGGTGTGGCACTGAAGCAAACAATGTGAAAAAAACTCTCAATGCAGGATTTAACAGAAGAATTTAGGGCGGGACCTGGACTGAGAGAATGTCGGGTTTTCAGCAGTCTTGACCTCACAAAAAATGTAGTCTGTACTGTATCAATTAAAACAAAAGCCAAAACACAAGTTCTATACTAATTTCTTGGCCTCAAAGAAGCTCTTGAGATGTCTCATTTGCCAAAATCCGATGGCCACCAGGATGAGTGTCTGGACGATGGACCACCACAGAACCCTCTGATTGGTGCTCTCACTGGTCTGTCTGAAGCGCTCCTCACGATACTGAAAGTACAAAACCCAATAACGCTCAGGAAATACACCAATTTATGCAAAGAAAACTAGTAGTTCCAGCACATCTACATGATCACAGTTCAAGTGAATCACAAGACACTAGAAATGGAAGCCATTAAAGGGATATTTCACTACCAAATCTGAATATCCCCATGTTTTACTTACCCTTAAAGTATCCTAACTGAATATGTTTTCATGGATTAAAGTGAAAAAAAATCTTCTGACTGATTTTTTTTCAGGCCAAGTCATATTCCTTTAACCGACACTATCTAAATAGTCGAAACCAATAGCGTTTTAAAGGGAGATGTTTTGAACCACTTTACGTAGTATTGCCAGTTTGCGTATTTTTAATCTATGAAAAAGTTATTCTTACCTAGACAAATAATCAACCATCTATAACTTTTCAGTGCATTTTGTAATTTATCTTATAAGACCAAACAATGTTTTCTGAAACTCTTAATAATTAATAGAAAAAAAGAACAAAAAAGCACCACTAAAGACCAAACATTTTGTTTGTATTTGTCTCCAGAGTGATTTTCACTTTTTCTGCCTTTTGGCTGTGAAACCATATTCCTGAAGCTCAGAGGTGGGTAGAGTAGCCAAAATCTTTACTCAAGTAAAAGTACAAGTAACTAGAGAAATTGTTACTCAAGTAAAAGTAAAAGTCACTATTTTAAAAATTACTTGAGTAAAAGTAAAAAAGTATGCAATGAAAAAACTACTCAAGTAGCTAGTTACTTTGTATCTGATTATCTAGGCCTACTACATAAAATTAATATTAACGCCAATATTTTAATATTACATTTTAATCAATATTTTTAATTATCATAAGCAGATATCTTTGCAATATACATACAGAACAAAGACTAAAGAATAAACATACACAGAAGAGACAAGCATTTCTGTAAATTTCATCTAGTCCTGATGTCAATGTAGTTTACACAACTTATTTAGAATAATAGACCATGTCAAACTAAAGCATGAACTAAACTCAGAGCATTTCCTAAGATGATCTAGAACATCTGCAGTGCTCTCTTAAATGAAATACACATTTTTGATCAAAGCTCATGTTTTCTCGTGTTGTGTCACGTGTGTGTTGTGAAACGCTCTTACTTGTAAACAAACAGTAAACAGTGAACCACACGCCCATCAACACGTTTTCTATGGCGTTATTATAATGACAAATGTCGCGAGCGCATTATTACAAGGCGAGAGCGCATTCTTGTCATACGAGCGCGCGAATCTCTCCGCTCGCACGCCGATTTCCTTTGCTCGTGCACAAAACTGGACGCGCGCTTTCAACTATACGCTGCTCTCTTATGAATTTTCTCTCCTCTCGCTCAGTGAGCGTGTGCGCACTCAAAATGCGTTCCGTGCGTCCACGAATCCTTCGGTACTCTTGCTCTCGAGAGGTCCTCCTGCGTGTTCCAGGCATTATAGGCTGTCAAAAGTAGTCAACCAATCAGGGATAGGCTTCCACGGCGGGCCAATGAAAATGCGACCTCTTAACTACAGTAGGCCTAATTGTTAAAAATGCTTGATGAAGAGTTGTTTTTCGTGTTCTTTTCTACAAAAGTGTCATGTTAATGTGTAATTCTTGTAAAATAGTATATTGTTAATTGCTGAGTTTCATTCTTATAAAATCTTTTAATATATAAATCTTTTAATGAGTGGATTCTTGCGTGTGGGTAGGTGGGTGGATGGGGGGCACCATGAGGTCTTAATACGCCTCTGGATCCACCACGTTCTCAGGTAACAATTTTAATATATTTGATGCAACATTATTAATCAAATGTATATTATAAATGAACGGTAAGGGAGCGTTTGGTATATTGCATAGTAGTTCAGTTTTATGCCCTGAACTTCTGGAACACTGAATGCAGAACACTTACAGTGTCTGTCTGCAAACGCATTAAATGCATAACCAAATAGGTATAGAATATTATATGATATTTCCAAATGCTCCAGTGCTATTATTGTTTTGATATGTACCGTTACTTGTAGTAAATATTATTTTAGAATAAAGCTAACTTAAGACACCAATCTAAATTGTTCGGTAATCAATTTAGTACTATTTTGACAATATTATGTTTAGTGTAGGACATGCATGAGGACCACATGAACTTGAGGGTGTTGGCCTGTTTTGTCTGAATAACATGGTAGTTAAACTGATGTTTATATGTAGCCTACAAAGCATCCTAATGCCCCGTTCATTTCTAATACACATTTGACTAATAATGTTGCATCAAATATATTAATATTGTTACATGAGAACGTGGTGGATCCAACTTGCTTCGTTGAAAACGTCGAGTCACTTTCAACCAATAAGATGCCATGTAAGAGGTCGCGTTTTCATTGGCCCGCCGTGGAAGCCTATCCCTGATTGGTTGACTACTTTTGACAGCCTATAATGCCTGGAACACTCAGGAGGACCTCTCGAGAGCAAGAGTACCAAAGGATTCGTGGACGCACGGCACGCATTTTGAGTGCGCACACGCTCACTGAGCGAAAGGAGAGAAAATTCATAAGAGAGCAGCGTATAATTGAAAGCGCGCGTCCAGTTTTGTGCACGAGCAAAGGAAATCGGCGTGCGAGCGGAGAGATTCGCGCGCTCGTATGACAAGAATGCGCTCTCGCCTTGTAATAATGCGCTCGCGACATTTGTCATTATAATAACGCCTTAGTTTTCTTCCTTCTGTTCTTCAAATGTATATTTCTGCAAGCCCACGTCTCTGTGTCTGACAGGTAACGCGCATGTTGCTGTGTCTGGCGAACATGTCGCGGGTGTGCGCATATGGCGGGCATTTATCATTGCTGGCAAACAATATGTCACATTTGCAGTTTTGATTGTATAGATATAGATTAATATCCACTTCATCCAACGCTCTTTGTGTTCTGCGTGTTCTTAAATTTCGCGCTACGAGGAGTGAGTAATCCTGCTTCAGATGATTCAGATCGTGCTGCGAACTGAACAAATCATTTGAACTGATTCATTAGCCTATTCAAATGGTTTTGCCCATTGTTCAATTAATGCTTTCAAAGGAATCGACTCGAAAGAATCGATCACTCGGGAATGCCCGTAAAAAGAGACGACAACCTTGAAATAAACAACGCGTTTTAAAAAGCATATTTTAAAATGAAGGAACGAAGGAACGTCACGCAATGTAAGTTATGTAACGAAGTAAAGTACAGATTTTCTATTAGAAATGTACTCAAGTAAGAGTAAAAGTACACACTTTTAATTTTACTTAAAAAGTACATATTTTCCAAAATGTTACTCAAGTAAATGTAACGAAGTGCGTTACTACCCACCTCTGCTGAAGCTTGTCTACACCTGACACTCGTTGCAGTGTTTGACAAGCTACATGACTAGTTTCAGTGTTTGACTAGCTACAGTGTTTGACTAGCTTTTCCAAGGCGACCGTTAAGAAGGTTGCCTATCACTTTAACATTTCCATGGTGACACGGCACTGCTTATCATGTGACACACCGCAGAGCCACAGCAGCTGTATTACTGATTCATTGATTTTACATCATTTTTATTTTTTACTCAAAAAATTCACAAACTGTTAACTATGTCATGAATTATCTGACATTCTGATTGTCAAATAATGTGCATGTGAATGTGTTTTGTTGTTTAAACACTTTTATAATGATCGCGTTAGTTGAGCTATAAACGGGCGCCGCCATGTTTGTTTCTGCCGCGGTCTGAGATCTGTCGGATTTACATCACGTGAATTCATCCACTTCTCTTAAAAACACAAACGCAAGTGCCTGGTGAACTGGTAGAAGAATTGAGTGATCTTAACAATTGCTTACATTGCAGATGCTGTGTCTGATCTGAATAAAACACATCCGTCAAATTACATTTGAGGAGATTGTTATTGCCGCTTCCATAGACATCAGTGTGTATGGGTGCGTTTACACTTGGCATTAACATGCGATCTCGGTGATCCGAACAAGCAGATCGGATCTTCAGACAATCAGGACACAGCGCGTTTACACTTGTCAACAAGTGGCTTCCACATCTGGATAACTGATCGGATCTCTTTAGTTTCCCGCCCATTATTTTAATAAGCCTGCAATTTAAAAATAGCTCCGTTGCGGGGAGATTTCACACAACACTATAACGGGGAGGATGAGCATGTTACAGATTTGATATGCAGCCATGTTGAACTCGAGGCAGCTGTGGGCAGTAAACCTCAGTTAAAATGATTAATCATCATATATGTGAAAGTATAAGCAGAGGACGTTTGTAAAATGACACAAGCTTTTGTACTTGAGCTGTGGCGGGTTTCACTAATAGACATCAACATTAATAGCACTGTCAAAATGGATATTTCTCTTAAACAAACGCATCCATTCGACCTTTGTTAAGACCACGGAGCCGTGTTGAGCAGTTCTTTGATCGATGGATGCACTTCTTGGAGCTTCAAAAAAATCAACACCGTTCACTCCCATTCTACCGCTTGGAAGCAAAATGACACGTGGTATTATAACTCTGACTTTGGGCTGTGCACGATTAATCGCAATTACCAATAAATCATGCTGAAATCGAGCTGGCTCGATTATGCAAGGCTTTTTTTTATGCGTAGCTTGTCCGTGAAGCACGTCTCTGGGATCAGTAGGAAATGCTGCTGGATCTAAAAGCAGTGTGAGTTTGAGTCGCTTATAACGTGCATTTAAAAAAGCAACACCCGTCAAACATGATCATTATAAATATACTTTATTATCATAAAAATACCTGAGGAGGCTTGAGGAACAGTGATAAAAAACATGTCCTTAGGCATTTCCTAGAACTACATGTGTTATGGTCTTCTTCTGCAGTGCGTATTTGGAGTTCTGCACGAGAGCGCCCTCTGGCTTTCGGGTGCACCGTACTTCACTCACAAGCTGTGCATAAATCACGTGATATATATTTTGGTTAATCGTGCACAGCCCTACTCTGACTGGATTATTCTTCCAGAAAAAAAACATATTCAGTTAGGATACCTTGAGGGTGAGTAACACATGGGGAATTTTGATTTGGTAGTAAAATACCCCTTTAAAGTGAATTCTGTCATCCTTTAGTCCCTCTTGTCATTTCGAACCTGTATGACTGACTTTCTTCTGCAGAACACAAAATAACATATTTTGAAGAATGTTGTTAACCGGCACCCATTCACTTGCATTGATTTTTTGTCCATACAATAGAAGTGAATGGAGACCAGTGTTGTTCGGTAACAAACATTTTTCAAAATATCTTCTTTTGTGTTCTGCAGAAAAAAGTCATCAAGGTTTTAAATAACAAGAGAGTGAATAAATGATGACAGTTAAATGAATTTTAAATGACAAATGTAATGAAGTTTTGGCACAGCCCACAGAAAAAAGACAAGGATAATGTTTTACTATGGTTTTCAGTCCACATAAAGGGAGGATTGCAGACATACTAGAATTGTTAACAAACCATAAATTCATTCATCAAAGTTGGTCCACTCAAAAAAAAAATCCAGTTCTCCACTCTCATATCTATAAAACACTCACCCTCTGATAGTTCTGCTCTTTCTGGATCTGATCCACCTGCTCCATCAGCTGTCGCACACGTAGCTGCAACTCTGTGAGCTTGTCTTTGGCTGCAATTTCTGCATAGTTGTTTGTATGCTCACCAACTTGGATATCCAGGTGAACACGCTATATAGAAAACAAGATTTAAAAGCTTAAATGCTCCCCTATTGTAGTAAAAAACAGACAATGTAGTTTCAAGACACTATATGAGACTATGCACTTAAAATAAGAACTTACAAGCATTCCACCGGCAAACAGAGCGAATTTGGAGGAATTCGAGTGCAAGCAGATCTGATGCTCTCCAGGTGTGTGGGAGGTGAAGGTGAACCTGCCTTCTGATCCATACTGACGGGACAGGATCACCTGAAACCCAGAAAAGAAAGCAAATGAGGACGATTAATAAAAACATGCTGGACTAGAAATATTACAAATACAACCTCAAGCTGACCTTCTCATCGGGATCCTTCACTTCCACAAACATTCCAAGTCCTTGAGTTGCAGGCAAATACTCTTCTTTCTGCTTGTCATACAGCTGGGTTCGGTAGTTTCCTGGGTAATACATGACACAGACTTGTGGATCCCACATAGCTAGCAGTTGTCTGGTAAACTTTTTAATCATCTAAAAAGTCTTAAAATATCACAAAGAGTTTATTCAAAGAAATCTACGACGTATTTCTTACTGGTTGATGTAGTTAACTAAGAAGAGATAAAGTCCAGCTGGATACAATCATATTAACTTTACCTGACAAGCTTGCTAGTTAGCACTGGGCTAACGTTAAGCTTTAACGGGAACTGCAAACTTGGCTGTCAAACCTGATTCTCCTACTTACCTATTATCATAGTTTCGTCCGGTATTTCTTCAATGAAGCATTTCTTTTCAGTCTCGCCGATATGAAAATACAACGTAGACACAAAGCTGTTGTAAACATTTAAAAACAACACCAAATAAAGTGTAAACTGCATTCTGATTGCCACCATCTTGACACTGCCGGTGAGAAGTGCACTGCGCATGCGCATACACACCAATGCCACGTTATCCATCGTCTACCGTCGTCCAATCACAAGCGCTCTCACCAGTAGCGAGATGGTTCATGGTTATTGTAGTTTTACCGGTTAACCACGTTGATTAGTGGACGATTATTAATGTCAAAAAATTAATGTTTTGACCATTTTCATACATTATTGATTTGTGTCCGTCATTTTGATGTTACATTTATTATTATATAAAATCGTAGACTATTGTACTTTGTATGGAATTAACATTATTGTAGCTGGAAGCGTTTGAGTTCGTCAAAGTGCAATGTACATTTCCTATTAGGTACAATATATAACATATGCAATGACACGTTTTACGAAAAAACATTTTTTAACTTTATTGTGACTTCCCTACTACCTTACCTATTATGGCAGTGGTTTGATATGTTTTAAGAATAAGCATATAACAGCCCAAACAAAAACAGAAAAGCTCAGTCTTTTCTTTGGCTCTTAGTAAAAATATAATTAAAGACACAATGTATTCTATAGTAGTTTAAAACAATCACACATAAAAACAGAAAAGATAACACTGGTACAACTTATTTATTTTCTCACCAAAGCCACCCTTTTACAGTCAATTGCCTGCTTGTTCTCTAACAAAAATACATTTCTTACTGGAAAAAGTTAAAAGAAAATCAGTGCATCGCAATCATTTCTTATGGAAGCAAAATAACATTTGCAAAGTGTATTAAATTAACGCAAAATGATGTAGGCAGAAACTTCCAAAAGCTAAAGTTTTGTTATTCTGCAGAAATACAATGATTCTCGTTTTCATTTATTATTCCATACAATCAAAAGCACAACTCATTTTGAAATGTGTCCTTTCAGAGGTCCTTATGTGAATAAATCTTGGACAGGTGTGAAAATCAGATTTAGTGCATGTTGCATAACACTGGGACGTAAACATATTGAAGTGTTGAGACCAGATCAGTTACCTCTGAAAATAGCATTTCAATAGATTTGATTAATCTAAGAGGACATTTACAATTGTTTTCCTGTGCAGTCCATTAAAACCCTCTTAAAAATCAAATCATACAGGTTCGTAAAAGAGATCTCCATAGCACAACCAAAGCAAACCAAGGCAAGGCAAACCAAAGCAAAGCAGGTGTTTTCAAAACAATGCTAAAAAACATAAAACCAAGAAAGTTTCAGAGTATGAATGTAACTAAATTAAGTTTATATAGGTCATTCACAAAAATAAACATGAACTATTCAAGACTGCATTGAAAATGTGTAATTGACTATACTTCAGCACACAGGCATCAATCTTACCATACCAACATACAGAAGAAAAATGTCTTTAAAGCTACCTATCCTGCTCTTCAGATGCAAACAAACTTCAATAATATAAACATTTATACAGCTGTTAAAAATTCACATCAATGTTTTCTACCAACAATTTCCAAAGTTCTTTCACGTTCGAGCCGTTTAGTAGAATCTCTTGTTTCTCTCCTGACGTTTCTGAAAGACCACCGCACCCACAACCGCACAAACCACAATACCAAGCAGAGCACATAACAGAAGTAGGAAGACCTTCCAGCCGGTGAGGGGTGTACTTCTGAAATTACCCGTTGGATCGTCAACATTGTCTGGTTTGCGCAAGACAGCACATAGAAGAGAACAAAGAAAAAGAAGAAACACGTCTTCAGTAAACATGACACAATTAAATTAAAAATCTAAATAAACTAAGTGCAGGTCAGCTGTGTTACCTTTAGGAGACTTGAGGAGACTGACACTAGGCTCAATTTTTGTCCAGTCCTGGTTGTCTTCCTCAGCAGTATGTTCTACCATCAGCTGATACATCTTCATAGAGATGATGTCATGGTTGTCTGCAAAGTAGAAACGCTGTGAAGATGGGCTACATGCAGAAGATTATTGCAGACATTTAGGAAACATTTCAAAGCAATGCTTACCAGAAAGATCTCCTGTAGCTGCAGAGGCCCCAAAATAGTAACCAATAGGGAGGCGGACACCCCCGAAATCAATACACTCTTTCCAATCGTTCCTGTCCTCCACATCTACCATAATCTGTCAAAATAGAATATCGCAGAGTTACTTCCATATAAATTACTTTATCTATTAAAGGGCGATCATTTCATGAAGCGTAACCTTTTCTTTCTTTTGTATGAAAGGATTGTGCAAGTTGTGCAAGGATGCGGTAAATGACTATTGCTTGTTAAATGCTAAAAGGGCGTTTCTTAAAGTGACACAAAGCTAAATACATTACCTTAAAGAGAGGGTACCTTGAGTAGGGGTATGTACAGTAAAAGACCCGTAGACCAGGGCCCGTATTATTAAAGCTTCTTAGAATCCTCTCAGAAAGCTCTTAATTTAGCTTAAAAACTTTTACGTAGGAGTCGTAGCTTAAAAGCGATCCTGGACCAATCTGAGAGCAACTTTGAGCAAGGAAAAGACAAAAACTTTTATCTTAGTCAGGAGGCGGGGCTGACCTCATTGCTATGTACGACACAGTCTTTTAAAGACTGGATTGGTTGGTTGGCCAAGAAAGAAAAAAAGAGCACTTTTAAGTATAGGGTCATTAGTTTGAAATTGCACATGTAGTTTTTCCTGTTTTACCGCACTCACGCACACACACAAACACGCACGCACTATATATATATATATTTTTTACCATGCTGTTAATATCAACGTATTTGATAGAAAATGAACAGTGACACAATAAGTTTCTGTAAGTGCTGTAATTGTTTGTGTGATCACTATAGAAGGTTGTGACAGAACCAAATCATCTCTGCTGCAGAGCTGCATTTCTCCAGTTGCTAAATATGTAAATGTAGTGATGTCTTCTATTTCTGGCGCTATGACATTTCTGCGCTGGAGATGTTAGCGTGTCTCTAATAGGATCAGTCACAAACATGAACCCTGCACGATCTAATGTGTTGTGTCTTATTAACTCACTGTCATTCAATTCAATGTCATTTTATTTTATTTGCATTGCATCAAAGCAGCTATATAAGAAAACCAAAACCAAGATGAACAAAAGTTGAACACACACACACAAAAAACAATAACAATAAAAAATCAGAAAATCAGATCAGTAATATGGAAATTGTCATGCATTGCAACACATTTCTTCTCACTTTTCATGTTTTGTCCATTTTCTCTGTTGCTAAAGAAACTCTTAAGTCTCTTAAAAGTCCTCCTCGCAACTCTTAAAATTTTGGACCTTAAGAGCTCTTTTAAGGGATAAGATATTTATTAATTACTTTTTTCTTTACTAGGATCTTTTCTGTAATTTTAAGGGGAAACGCCCACATTTCTAAGAATTTTCTTAGAATTTTGTCACTAGGAGCAACTCTTTGCGCTAAGATTTTTCATGAATACAGGCCCAGATATGATAAATGAAAACAAAGAGTTAGGAATGCAATCAATCGAAGAAAATTTACTTAAGAAAAATTGTTTGTAGTTTTGCCAGCAGAAGTCAGCTTTAGCACTCTCAAGGAGTTCCACAGGCCGACTGCATCCAAAATGCAGAAGTATTTAAGCTAACAGAGTCAACTAACTACGTCATTTCTTGGGTAAATCAAGCTCACATGATTGGTTATCAATAGATAATCACTTAAACAAGAACACAATGCTTGATTTACATTTATTAAGCCTCTTACCGTGAGTCTGCCTTTGGAGTAACGAATAGCAAGATAGGTGTCATGGTCTTTATTTCTGACTTCAGCTGAGCAACCTCCCAATTCAGAGGATCGTCCATCTTTCCCATGGTCATATGGCAGCGAGCCATTATTCACCATTGCAGAAATATAGGGGAAAGAGCGCTGGAGGATCAAACTACATGGATATTATACATTAGACGCATGTTTACTCATACTGTTAACTAGGTATGTAAATGGACATTGTCGAATGGAATATTAGATAATTATTTAGTTATTTCCTAAGCCAGCTCACATAAAGCATAACGAAAATCTTACGCTACATTCATACTGTATGTCAAGTACACAGAATAACTTAAAATTCATAAAAGCAAATTTGTAAAGCTATATCAAGAAGCATTGTAAATATAAACATATATGATATGACAATTTTTTATGAAATGCTTACATTTGAAGCAACACATGATGAACGAAGAGAGTAAATAAAATGACAAAGACGACAATATGATGCAGATGATACTTGATAAAGAAAGCATTGCTTATATGCGGTGTTTGAAAGATTTGTTCAAAGATCCCGAAGTGAAAGAAGATAGTTAAGGTATAATAAAAATAAAGAAATATTCTTGTCTATAAGGATTGTTTTCCTTAGTCTGGCTATAAATACATATGCCCAAGTTACAACAAACAGCTTAAATTTTAAGAAGTCTATAGTTACATTTGTAAAGCGTAATATCACTAAATGTTTGTTAATCTAAGGGGTTTGTTGCAATAGGGAATTTGTAAATGAATAGAAAAAACAGGAACACAGCAAACACAATAAAGGCTCAAACGTTTTTTTTAAACTCAATGAAAAAGCAAAGCTTTCTTTCAACTGAAGGCATGTCAACAAAAACACTGCACATCTCTTTAACAACTCACATCCGGAGCCTCATCGTTAGGGTATGTGTCTATAAAAATGGCCAACCCGTGGAATTTGGCACTACTGCCAAACACAGAGCCTGCAGAGAAAGAAGGACCCGTGAGTACGGCAAACTTACATCCATCCCTTGGAGATCATTACGGAAGGTATCCACAAAAATAGCCAGGCCTACAAAATGGTCTTGATTTCCAAAGACTGACCCTAAATGAAAGTATGATACAATCAACTAAAGACAAAAATGCAGACCACATCACTTGCAGATGAAACACAGACCTGCACATGGAGTACACACATGTAGACTGCGTTATAACATTTATATATATATAACAAGCACAGGAATATAAATGTTTCTATGGGGTTAACACACACAATGGCACTTTATGGACCTACTGTATTAATTCATTTCCCATTTATTGTATGGTGGCCTTACCAGAATGTAGTCTCTCTTTGGTATACCATATAGCAAAACCATCTCCGTGAAGATTCTTCTTTCCCGACCCATGAACTTTAAACTGCACATGCATCTCCCAATCCTTCAAATAGCACGGCTGCACAAAGAGCGAATACACATTTCATGGCAAAGTTTGTCTTACAGTTTCGTGTCGAAATATCTGCTAGGCTGTTTTACTTACCACTGTATTCCAGATGGATCCTTGTTTGCTCCGCTCATCCGGGGTCAAGCGCACATACTGACTGGTAACTAATGTACTCCCCCAAAAGTCCCATTGACTTGAGGGACTTGTTCCAACACCTGTATGCATGATCATATACATTTTGCATGACATAAATGTTTGAACGTGGAATGCAAATAAGTTACAGAGGCAACCACATACTACAAGTGATGATAAAATCAATGCAACTAGAGATCATGTAGAACCAGACAAAAACTAGTTAGTCATCAAACTAAGCTTTCTTTACAACCTGCAGACGTTATTAATACATTCACTTGTTCAAATAAAGGAGCTTCCCGTTTGTTTGTCTTCAGTTGCGTTACTGTAACGTAACTACTACAGTTCACTGACACTCTACTTAGTGTCGCTGGACAATGGCGTACTTACTTTAGTATATATTCATCATAAAAATACACAACCCGTGACATTACAGACAACATAACTGGCATCCTATTATGAAAACTTAAATGCAGCATTGATAGTGTGGTGATGATAACAATCCACAACCGGACCGCGTAAACCACAATACGAGCACGTAGCTTACTCACCCTGATACGGTTTAATGAGCGAGTGCTCGCGCTTTAAGTGCTCCGCATTTCCGTCGGTTATGTCTGAATATACAGAAGAGAATTGAAGTAAACATAAAAGTAAGAATATTCTGTGACACACGGGCATTTTACGAGTCACACTCGGGTGAGAGTGAAGCCATAAAGCTGACGGGCTTCTTTTTCGTGCCATTTGTTAACGCCTTCCTTCCTCCTCGTGTCTTCACTTCCTGCGAGAAGTAACGGGCTGTGTTTTAAAAACTAGTGGGTGGCCTATGTAGACAGCTTGTCTTTTAACGTCATATGTGCGTTTTGAAGCGGCTGCACTTTGACTAGTTTTGGCGGGATCCGAAGTAGGCTAGGTAGATTTTGGGAATAAATAGTTCGAAACGTGTGTTTGATGCGTACGAAATATAGTCTTGGTAGGGTACTCACCAGGTTTTGAGTCACAGACCTCCAGTCCTCTGCTCTTAAGATAAGAGAAGAAACACTTCTCAACATTACACTCACTTAGTAATTCACAAAGCAGAATGTGTAATATTTTGACTAGGAAATATTGTATGCAATTTTTGTTAATATTGGCTGCATATTGTAAATTTTGGTTTTGTTAGCACCTAAATTTCATTCAAGTTATATTTACGAAGTATGTGTGTAAATACATTCAAGTTAACATATGTTTGCCTTGAATTGATATATATGTCATGTAAATAATTTAATAAATATATGTTAAAGGTCAAGGGAATGAAATTTAGCGGCTTCTAGTGGTGAGGTTGCAAATTGCAACCAAGGCTCACTCCACCCCTCACCCCTCACCCTCTCTTGTGGCTGGCACAGAACTAAGATGTCGTCACGTTTTCGCTTCTTTGCCGATGGAGATGACGTATTTATGAAATGAGCTCTGTAGAGCTACTGTTTAGTGCTTGTCCGTTTAGGGCTACTGTAGAAACAACATGACGAATTCCATAAGGGGACCCACGGTGTATGTACATAGAAATAGCTCATTCTAATGTAATAAAAACACGTAAGGTCTTTACACACATCTGAACACATAGTTATGCATATTATATTGCATTTTTCTGTCCAGAGCCGTTTCTTGCTATATGCGGACAATGCGGCTGCATAGGGCTCCGCAGCCACCAGGGAGCCCCCAAACTGCAAGTTCAGCCTCATATTTTATTATATTTTGGAGAATTAAAAGTACCTGTCTTCATTTGCATGTATTGCATGCATTCATTTGCAAAGCATGTAAGTGTTCATGGGGTAATCAAGTCAAAATCACCTTTGGGCTGGGCTGTCACGTGGTAAGTGATGTCTGCCTACAGGTCTGATTGACAGCCGCCCATCTTCCACTGAAGTGATGATAATAACGGTAGACGCTAATTACAATGTCATCGAAACGTAACATGGATGCTGGTCCATTATATACTTATTTATTTTAGTTTAGTTATTCATTTTTTACTGTTTTGGAATGGTGGGTTAAAGCTTTTTTGTTATGCCACCTCAAAGTTTACATTAAATATTTTTCAAGAACACACTGTATCTGTTGCATTTATTAATGTACTCTAGCCTGCTTTCCTCTTAAAATGTAACAGACTGCTGCATCGTCACAGAATATATGAAAAAGTTAGGAATCTCTACCTCAGAGTTTGAAAAAATAGGGGCCCCCAAATAGTATCTCGCATAGGGCCCCCAAACAGCTAGAAACGGCCCTGTTTCTGTCAATAGATCCTCCAAACAAAGTACACATTGGATCTTTAATATCTTAAAAGGAAGACAGAGAGTAAGCAGGTAATAAAAACTGGTTTATTTTAAAAACTAATGTTACAGCCAAGGCATCTATTATAACAATAATTAATTTACATGCACATGTAACCAACGTCAAAGATCAGTGCTTGCCCAAGGAGCTTGTCCTTATTCCGGCAAATGTCACACAATGCAAATATACACATAATGAAAAAAACAAACAATAAAATGCACAGCATCCATTTAGCAAATACATACACCATGAATAAGTTAACAGTAGGCAGCAATGCCGCAGGGAAGACTTTTTGTGTTTGAATGAGTTCATGGTTTTTGATGTTTTTATTTTTTAAATGAGAGTGCTTAGCAACATACAGTTAGAGAGAGTGTATTATGTAAGCTTTATTCCACTACAATGTTCTGCGTGAGCATCGGTAAGGGTTTGGGCATATTGTGAATGCCAGTCCCTTTGGAAAATATTCTTTAATTGGCTCTGAACGGTTTGTTGGCCGTGCCTTACTGCCGAACCTGTCTGATTCACAACCAGCCCAACCCCTGCCGTCTGGGTGAAATAATTCTCGGACCAGTTGGAGGTTCCTGTAAAACATAATATAACACTCACTCATCAGAGGAATATTATAAATCTTTTTTTTTTAATTTACAGTGTTAATGTAAACATGTTTGGCTTATGCTGTTGGCAGGCGTGTTTGATGCCGTGCCAAACCTGCGTTCTAGTTGCAATATGTATTGTCCTTTAAACAAGCATGTGTCATGTGTGAAATAATGTGTGAAATGTTGCTTGTGTAGGGGGGAGAATCAAACATACCAATGTAAACAACTCTATCAGTCACCATGTATTTGGCGTGGTTGACACGTGCAAATGGAATCCTCTGCTGCTCTCGTTTTGAAGGCACCTCAAAAACTTTCTGTGAAATGAAAACGCATAATCTGTGATACTCCAAACAAACATTTGGAGAGTGAGAAGAACATACAAAAACATACGGTATGAATCTTGCAGCTCAGAGGGGGTTTGTTGAGGACCGATAAAGACTGGAGGAAGACAAACATGGCACCAGGAGAGTGACTCCAACAACTGACCAGCAGCTTCACCTCAACACCTCGCACACAAGCAGCTTCGCGAAGGGTCGAGTCAATGGCGGGCCAAAACCTAAACAATAGTGACCAAAACTGTGATCTGAGCAAACCTCGTAGCTGAGCTATGTCCACTTTGCTCATACAATACGCTCTACATAAAAATTTGTACAAATATTTTAAAATAATTCTTGTTTTCCTGTTTAAGACTGTTGCAGTTGAAATTACCGAACGGGTTCTGTGAACTGGGAAAGTGGAAGGTAATCCATCACAGACACATAGATGAACTTCTCAGCATCAGCAATTATTGATAGGATACTAGAGAGGTCATCAGAACGCCCATATGATGATAAAGCAGGAGGGGAACTCTAAAAGAATAAACTGAATGTCATGTAAAATATAGATCATAGAAAGTCAAGTAAAATATAGATCAGAAAGATCAATCTTTCTGCACACACTGAAAATGCATGCGCCAGACATGAATCAAACAGGACAATATGACTCACGTATAGTATACACTCTACACACTGAAATGTAAAAAGATGAAGTGAAAAGTTAAATCATTCCTAAAACGTATAACATTTAACTGGTGATTTAAAAGGATGAGTGAAATTTGAAATCGATTGAACTGAAAATGGATGATTATGACAAGACATGCAACAAAAGATTATGAACGGTGAACGAATGAAGTCAACATGTGAGAGTAACACAACTCACAGACAAATAGACACGTGCAGGGACATCGTTGAATTTAACAGCTAACGGGTACTTAGCACTGGAGAGGGCAGAAAACCGGGCCGGCCAGAATGGAGGTAGAGATTCATTCTTCTGAGCTCCAATGTCCCAGTAAAGGTCAAATATCCGTGAGGCGTCTTGAGCTAAACAGCTGCAGTCTTCCACAGATACTCCAACCTCTTTCACCTGAAAAAACATATTCATTTAAGTTATTGACAGCATATCTCTTTTTAGTTCATTTTGGCTATGTAGTAATTAACTGTAATGTATACTAGATCAATTACCAATTACATTATATATTCATGTATATATTTCTCCACCCAGTAGTAACATGATCCCCAAGTTGACAGTTTTAGATGTACCTGGGTAAGAGATCTCCAGTCCATGTTAGCACTCCCTACATACATGTGTTTCTTATCCACAACCCATAGTTTGGTGTGCAAAATGCCGCCAGTGACACTCTGTAGATCAATTCCCCTGACTTCAGCCCCTGAGACAAAACACAAAGCAGAAGCGCTAAACCAAAAAGTTACATGACGCCTATTCGTGACATACATGACGTATACATCACATGCTTCATACAAAAGTGCAACAGGCATTTGGTTTTACCTGTTGCTACCAGTTCGTCTGTGTCTGCGATATATGGCTGAGGGGCTTTTACAGCGATCCTCAACTTCACTCCCTTTGGTTCCAGCTGCTTTAGTTGGTTAAACACTTCTTTGCCCTATAAAATAAAATAAAATAAACTCAAATGCTTTCCCATATAAACACTATCAGTGGTCAACAGAACAAAACAGAAACATTCATTCCTAATGCAAAGTAGGTCCGATCGTGCAAATGCAAATGGTTAGTTGACGCATAAATCGTACATGTGTCCTATGGTGTGACAGCAAAATTTTAGAAAACAAACTGTTAATATTACATTGTTTTATAGTATTAATATGAATATTTATCATATAAAATAGCAACAAGAGAGATTTATCTACATTTTTGCCATCACACCACAGGACAAATTTGCATATTAGCTTGTCAACTACCCAAATGCAAATTGTGCTCTTTCGCCTAAGTTGTGTGTTTATAAAATTCCTTACCTGTGCCGAAGAGGGCTCTGTAAGGCCCAGGTCTGAGTCTCGGAGGGTGAAATAGAACGCAGAAATGTGGGCAGAGCTGTTTGCTCGGTTTAGTAAGTTAGTCCACGCATCTGAGATGCTCGGCAGGTG
Organism: Triplophysa rosa; assembly: GCF_024868665.1. Taxonomy (NCBI): domain Eukaryota; kingdom Metazoa; phylum Chordata; class Actinopteri; order Cypriniformes; family Nemacheilidae; genus Triplophysa; species Triplophysa rosa. Next base: position 8,900,953 of record NC_079902.1, read on the forward strand.
AGGCGACCCGGAAGGGAAGTACACGCCCTCCGGGAGACTCTCAACAAGAGTAAGCCTGATAAGAAACGCCCATTTAAAAAATTGCCATTTTATTTAGAAACAAATGCACATATCAGATTTTTTCTTACCTACAGTCAGAGGTGCATGTCTCTTGTGGCATCCAAAACGATTCCAGCCAGTGCAGCTCCAGTTGTGACATTAGGTGCGATACTGATTTAGGGATTCCATACTGCCAGATGTGCAGTCCAAATCCACCCAAGAGAAGAAGAACGGAGGGCAGGAGACAGAAAACAGGACAGCTCCTTCCTTTTTTCTGTATCAAAGTTAATTATTAAAGAGTTACTGTTGAATTATGTAAACATCTCTGTGAGACAAAGAGATCCTCGAGACGTGATGAAATGACTCTTTGAAATGTGACTGTTGTATTTCACACATTCCCTTCTGTTGAAATTTGAGGTTTGTTTGATAACATAACAACTGCATCTAAGCAACGAAACCTGAATGCCTATTTTTTTGCAACGCTTACAAAACAAATGTAAATCAAAGTGAACAGTCCTGAGAAAGGTATGAGACAAGGATGACACTTATCGCTTAGAAAAGTAATACCACGTCTTGACCACAATTTAGGGTGTTATTCATGTCCATAACCCAAGCGGCACATGAGTTATGTGTTTATTTTAATCCCTAAACAAAATAATAAGCAACAGTACCAATATGTATGTAATCCTGTGTTATTAAATAAATGCACCCTACCTTTGAGGGTGCGTACATTCTGGTTTTGCTTTGTTTTGCATGACTAGCATCTTCTGCTTTGATTGTCTTTCTAGTTTCTTTCAAGCATTTTTCTGACTCTTTACGATCTGACGGTTTCTGCCTTTTAGCACTTTCATCTTGCATGCCTCCATCAACCTTATCTGGAACAGTGCGCTGTTTCACATCAGTCTCTCTGACACAATTTTCTTCAATCGGCTCCGGTTGGTATACCGCCTCTTTCCCGCTTTCCTCTTCGAAGTCCTCTATCAAACTCTCTCCACAAGGTTGATCAGACGTTTCTTCATGATCAACGGAGGAGCATGAGCTCAGATCCTCCAGGACTGCGTCCTGCGTTGACATCTGTTCATCTTCAGAAAGGGTCTCTCCGCTGGCAGTCTCAAATTCAGAAAGGGGCTCTGTGATGAGATCAGAGGTGACATGTTTCTCTTTGACTTTCCTGAGGGGGGGACGCAGCAGTGCTGATTTAACCTCATCAGCGTCCACTGTATTCTCAGGTGTTTGATCAAAGGCATGATCTCTTTTCAGAGCTGAAGGACTGGAGGTGGAGATATCACCTTGAGACAATACATCAGTACTGCCTGTGTTCAAATGTGCGGATGGGTCGGGCAGTGCTGTTTCTCTCCCCCCATATACTGACATTTTCACTCGTCCAGCCTCTGCTCGCTCTTTTTGGCCCGGCTGGCTGGATACATCCATCTTCGGCGATGACTCTGCACTTTGTACGGTGACTCGCTTGCGGGCCAAGGCGCTTTGAAAGGTAGGAATGCGGGACAATGGTGGTCTTCCTGCTTTGCGTGCTTCTTCTCCATCCTCTTTCCTCTCGGATGTTGTCTTCTCGTTCTCTTCCTCACCTAGCAAATTATCAGGATCCTATAACGAGTTGAATGCATGGGAACATATTGTGTGTCAACATAACTGTTATTATGTGCGTGTGCAGACGGTCATTGGAAATACTACATCACTAAAGGTCTAAATATACTAGACATTTACATGTAACAAACGATTCATGACATAAACATTCGTTTTAAAGTTGTTAAAAGATCGGAAACGATGGCGTTGTTCAAATATAAATGTAGAAACGCCCCCCAAAAAGCAAATTGTCGCCTTTTTAGAACACTTAGCAAGCAGTTTTGTTCCCTGAGCAAGCACGAAAGCTACGTTACTCACCATGACCACAGCCGAGAGGAACCACAACTTTTCCGTAACTAGAAAAGCAGGTTATAAAATAAATATTTCCCAATCAACTATCTTACTAAATAGACGAAAAGATACAATAGTTATCGGTGCTTTCAGTCCAACTGTGTGGTTAGAGAAAGGTTTTTAAAAAGCGATGCTGTCTGTGTCTGCGACGTGGCTGCAGAACTACACAGTGCGGTACAGTGAAGAAGAAAATAGAGCGAGCGAGCGAGCGAGAGAGAGAGAGAGAGAGAGAGAGAGAGAGAGAGAGAGAGAGAGAGAGAGAGAGAGAGGAAAAAGTGAGATAGAAAACCTCGCCTACTTTACACCATCCTATGAGTTCATGTATTTACATAGCTACTTGTGAGTCACAGTCTCTCAATGTGCACAAAGCCGCTCCTGCGAACCATTATATCACAACGATTTACGTGATAGAATACATTATGAAGTGTTTATCGTTAACAGTAACTTTTGTAACTTATAAAATCAATCAAGTCATTTAAACCAGGTTATTAAAAAAAAACTTCAGATATCGTGTAATCAAATGTGTATACCAAACTGACTGGCAAAAATGAGTTGACTGTAAAAGTTAAACTAACCGCCGTTTCTTTTCACGCACATACACACGCACGCACGCACGCACGCACGCACGCACGCACGCACGCACGCACGCACGCACGCACGCACGCACGCACGCACGCACGCACGCACACGTTGACGGAGCGCTTTCTCTACAGGCGAAGCGCGGTAATGCACCTCAGTTTACTGTTCGCTTTACCAGCATGAACCGCTAGATGTCGCCAATAGAGATGCGTTTCTTTGATAGCGCACTTCACAACAAAACTCAGCCTGACGGAAACGAACTCAACGATGAGCGAACGGATTTATCGGATTTGTTGATGTATACGTTATTTGGAATCTGAACGATATTTTCGTACTGTTTACAGCGACTGTTTAAAATGCGCGTCTTGGTTTCTTGTCATTTTTGCGTGCCAGTTGTGATCTAGTTAATCGATTTTAAACTTAACTTAGCAACGTTAGCTACGCAGCTAAACACTTTAACGTTATAAAGCATTTTTAAAGCGCATGACACATTAAACAGTTGCAAGCTGATTGATTTTTCGGAGTATATTCAGTTTTCCGGATGAACAGGAGGTTACGGTGATAAACTAGGTGAGTCTGTCATCATCGCGCTTGGTTAACGTTGAACTGCCACTTCTGTTTATGCGCTTAATCGGTTAAGAGATGAGAGAGCTAACGTTAATGTTGTTATTTTGTAAAGCGGATGAGTCATTATATAATCAGTCGAAATATTACAGATGTTTTAATGTTGCGTTTTGGCTGTGACTTTGTTACGTTAAATACTTTCGTTTTTATTTTGCAGATGCAGATGACAAGGGAGATACGGGGAAGTTTTCTGAGAACTTATTACATTTTCGACGTGTTTTGTTGTTGAGCAGAACAGTCGTTTTATCAGTGACACAAATTACATTTCACACGCTCAGGTCCAAATATGTCAATCTTTTTTTGAGTTCATTGTTAATAGACATGTTATTTTAGTTTTTTTATGATGATTATTTTAAGCCACAACGTAAACAATGCAGTTTAATAACGTTCATCTTTTTTACAAATCGTAATGCAAGATCCAATTCCACCTTCCCCTATAAAAAAAGCAGTGGCCCCATCAGTTGAACTGGGTGTCACCGTTTTTTACACCCTTCTTTATGGGGGTCTGTTTGTAGTTGTATACATCCAGCTTTGGTTACTTTTACTCTATAGACACAAGCGATGGAGCTACCAGAGCGTTTTTCTTTTCCTCTGCCTGTTCTGGGCAGGCCTCCGCGCAACCCTCTTCTCATTTTATTTTCGTGATGCCCTTGCGGCCAACCACCTGCCCACTCCGGCCTACTGGCTTCTCTATTGTTTCCCTGTGTGTTTGCAGTTTTTCACTTTAAGCCTATTCAACCTCTACTTCACTCAGGTAAGACGAGTAAAGTTCACTCTACAATACAGTATAATACGTTGTTTGCAAAAGTCAAACATTAACAATGTTTTATTTTGACAGGAATTGCTTAAAGTTAGAAGCTTATTCAACATGGAGCCCAGTAAAGGACTGTGAGTGCATTCATGTACTTGTATATTAATAATGAATAGTTTAAAAGTGAATATCTGCACTAACAAATGAATGTGTGTTCAACTTAAACTTTCAGATTGGTGGCTCGCTGTTTGTACATATCCATGAGTGCCATCTTCCTGTGTGTCAACGTGATTTGTGCGAGCCTCGAGGAGCGTGGAGGTTCAGGGGATAAAGCGTGGAATCTGGTGCTGGTTCGGGTGCTGGTGAACGACCTTCTGTTTATTTTGGAAGCTGTTTGCCTGGCTGCATCTCTGCTCCTGTTGACACGATTCTCCTTCTCCACTATGCCTTATCTAAGCCTAAAGGTAATGCATACTTTGAAAATGATTCATCTAAAGTTATTGAATCGAATACTATTTAGTCTATTCATTTTGTTGTATTCTTATAGGGGCTTTGCCGGACCGCAGTTCTGGGGGCAGGCGTGATCTTACTCTTCTCTAGCAGGGCATGCTACAACCTGGCAGCGGTGTTTTTGTCACAGAATCATAAAGTAGAGGCTTTTGATTATGACTGGTACAACATCTCTGATCAGGTATGCTGTAATCACACTTCACCGAGCACAGATGAATGTGTTTCTGGACAGTTTGTGATGTTCATTGTTTTTTGTTTTTAAGGCTGATCTTCGCAGTGAACTTGGAGATAGAGGCTACATTATCTTCGGAGCTGTGCTTTTCATTTGGGAGCTGCTACCCACCACATTACTTATTATTATCTTCAGAGTTCGCCAGCCTTCTCGAGAAAAGGTTTGTTACTGTATTTAATTTATTTACAATAATGAGATGCAATAGTCTTAATAACATAAAATGTATTCAAAGGAATTTCAGAAAACATGCTTATTTTTGAAGACGTGCATTGATGCTCTAACGGGTTCAGGTACAGACGACACGCTGTTAACACGCTTGATTTGTTTATATTTCAGAACTGCACACCAGCTATTTGCAACAAGCGTAACTCTCGATCTTATTTCTTTGATGATCCTCGCGGAATGGATGGTGACAGCGATTCTCTCTGGAGTCACAGCATAAATCCAAATAACAGGTAGTTTGGTTACCTAAAATCAATATTCTTGAAGTCTTATTGAATCAGTTATGTGAAACAAACTCTCCTAACAGCTGGTTTGGATCTAGTGAGACGACCCCACTCCTCTTCAACAGGACGGAGCAGGGCAACCAGCATCACTCTCTTTACTCAACTCCACAGACCTGACCCACAGCTCAAAGCTGCAGAGATGTGACTCTGATCCTCTCCGGCATTACCTCCTCCTGTTGAGTAGCTCAATAGGTATTCTTGCACTAATATTAGAAGCACCTGAACTTCTGAAATTGCACATTGACTTTGTAAAGCTGACCACAAAGAGACTGAATGCTCATCAAAAGATAACAATCTTTTAACAATTTTTTTAATGATTGATTGGTGAATTGTCACCACATTTATGTTTTATTATATTGTATCTTTATAATGTAGTAATTGCATTTTCAGATAGGAATTGTGTTTGGGGATAATGACATTCCACTTTAAATGGTGTTTAAAGGGATCAGTAATTTTTGGTATTAATTTTGTGCTGATACTTTGAATATATTTTAATAATAAATTAAACAACCATGTAATTGTATATATTTATGGGATTCTCACTGGACTATTGTGCCATCATAAACACAAAAGTAGTCAGAAAGCAACTTCTCCATTACATTTATGTCAAATTAATAAAGCTGATGTACTGTTCATCAATATTTTTGAGAGAGTAAATAGATGTCAATCTATTCTGAATTATTCTCGTACAGTTTATTTTGCAGTATGTACAGATCCTCCCAATAAAACACTTTATACATTATGTACAGAAATTTAATTTACTCAGATGTTTGGTTTATGAGCTCTCGAGCATAACCCAATCTGATCTATGAAAAATCAATCACACAGAACTAGAAATAATAAAAATACCAAAAAAAGGGGAAAACATCAAATTTTAAGGGCACACGAGAAATCCACAGACCTTGTTCTTTGAACACGCATCCTTTAAATTAGCCGCTGAGAACCAGAAATCAAATTCAGAACGTAAAGTCTGACCAGATACTTGAATCAAACGTGACAGCTGACCTTCAGGATGCAAGCTTTTTCATCCTTAATTCTTGTCGCTAAATTACCCAGAATCCAGTTCTCTACCTGAGTATCTTCTGTACACATGAAGGTGTCTTGATGTGCCACACTTAAGTAACATGTAAGAACACATAAGCTTTTCTTGAATTATTTGACATCTCAGCATGCCAAGTGCCCAGGGGAGTCAGTGAGAAGCATTCCTAGGGTCAGAAGTCAATTGCATGGTTTTATGGATGACATCATCAGTGGTCAGGGGTCTGAGCAGTCTCCAGCTTGCGGAGACGACGCCTTCTCAACTCGGCGGCACTTGGCTCACCGTCATCTTCATCACACTTTCCCTCCTTTTCTTTGTCCGCTTCTGTGGTGGAATCTGGTTGGGAAAAACCAGTAGCTCCATTTACAGATCCAGCTATGAATGAGAAGAAAAAAAATCACATTTAACAGAAAATATTTCCTAAATCAAGTTAAATTGGCCACACAACTCAATTCAATGCTATCAAAACAATTGAGCAAGTGCCAAAAAAGAATTTCATTTCACAATATGTCCACAACAGTGTTTTACATAACATTATAAAAACATTGACAGTAAAATTTCAATATGATTTGATTATGTAAATTAAATGATTCTAGGAAATGACACTTCAATTCAAATTCAGACAATAAAATGCATTTTCAATTCAGTTCCGAACTGAACAGCCCTCATTTTATACAACGGCACTCATAATCATAGTTTTGCTACTTACTGCTTTGAGTCTCATTTTCCTGACTGGGGATTTCCGAGTTGTCGGTGGAGGGAGAGGACTCCTCATTCGCTGCTGCATTTGTCTCACCTGTGTTAATTTCTGATCTAGGAGGACTCAACAGAAAGTTGGAAATAAAAGTAAATATGGGGATTTCGGTGGTGGAAACTCCATGTGCCACTTGCTATAAAACCTCAAGCGATGTTTGCATACCTTAATGTAGCCACCGTGCTGAGGTAGTGGTGAATGTTGAGCATAGCAGCATCCAGCAATGTGTGGATGTTGTGAAGGCACTGCAGTCTGGCTTCTAAACCTTGCCTGCCCTCCTGCTCCAGTTCTCTGAGCTCAGCTTCTGACATGGTGGACAGAGATGATGGTGGAGGTGGCATGGATGACACTAATAAACGTGGAGAGAAAGCGTCAACGACAAGTCTGACATTCGAAACCGGCATTGCTCTTGTAGCTTCAACCACACATACAAGTGTTAATTTCAGACCATTTGGATATGACACATACTGAAGGGTGGAGGAGGAGGCATCGGCAGCCATGGGGCTGATGGGAAAGGTGGTGGCATTGAAAATGGGAATCCAGGCATGGCTCCCGGAGCGGGTGAGGCGCTGTCTGCAGGAGGCTGGGTAGAGCTGCTGGCTCCTGATTTTACATGACAGATGGAGAGAATTTAAAAAACTTCCAAAGACAAATGAGTGTTGCACTTCCCTAATAAATAAGTAGAAATTAAGTTTCGTACCTGCTCCTTGCGTCTGCGCTTCATTTGCGCTGGGCTGTGGAGGGTCAGTGGCTGCCTGAGCACCAGGGGGAGCAGGTGGAGGTGCACCAGGGAAAGGACCCCAAAATGGGAACATTCCCGGAGGAAACTGAGGCATCATACCTGGGGCAACTGTTTTATTTTATAAAAGAAACTGTTCAGCTGATAGTTCCATGCTCATAACAATGCAACATTTGGCAACCGAAGGGTTTTTTAATGGTTGCCAATTGGCATCCCAGCATTTAGTATTTTTTGGATCTGGTTCTCAAAAGCCTACCATTGACAGGTGGAGGGACAGGGGCAGGAGCAGCAGGGGCGGGTGCCTGCGCAGGAGCTGGAGGAGGAGTCTGGTTTGGCTGGGATGCTCGAAGAACATCCATACGGCAGGTTGGACACGTCTGCTGTCTCTGGAACCACGAGCGAAGGCAACTACAATGCGAGGGACCAAAGTTTTTAAGATCAACACCAAAAACAGAGAAATGTACAGCTGCAGAAATAATTAAGAGACCATTCCAAATTTGCATAAAATTATCATTTCTAGATGTATTGTGGCCATTCCAGTCCAGTGTCTGTTGGTAACCTCAGGAGTGACATAAAGTCATCCAACAACAATGTGAAAGACTGACAGCATGACAAAACTGTGATCAAATTGAGGTTATCACATAAAAAAATATATATTTTCTGTTATTTTGACCGGTTTCTCCAGTTTTCATTTTCTGCAAATAAATGCAAATAGAAACAAGATTTTTATTTGGATTTTGGGAGAAATATTGTTAGTAGTTCACAGAATGAAGCAAAAATGATCATTTTACCAAAACATACATACACATTTTACAATCAGGAATGGTCTCTTAATTTTTTCCGCGGCTGTATATCTTAAATGTACTTGTCAAAAGTGGACATGAACCTTGAGTGAAAGATGTGGTTGCAGGGAAGTTTCTTAGCTCCAGTCACCATCTCTTCACGGCAGATGATGCACACATTGTCGGCGGCCTGCAAGTCTTCAGGGGTGGCATCGGGATAGCTAAATTGAAATTCAAAATAAATTACTAATAAATATTCCGACTTATTTTTGGAGTTTTGTTTTCTAGTATTTCAGAGATACTCACAGAGTGTTCATATTACGGATGGCTCGTCGAGACATGATGGCGTCTGTTACAGCCTTCTTGAATTGCCTAATAAAAAGCAAAAACATTTGCATGAGTAAACAAAAACGACCGAATGCTAGTGTTGACAAGCGGTGGTGTGCACACAGTGGAAACAGATGATCACTCACCTCATCGCGAGATACATGGGCCGAATGGCAAACAGAGGAAATGTGTGCACTTTTATCATTATGGTCATGAATGCCATATACAAAATCACCTTGATAAAACCTGCATAACAGATATAAATCCATTATGCACCTAGTCTGTAGGTGAGGCTATTTTCTATTGTCTGTAGGTGTGGTTTTTCTAGGATGTACCGGTAAAGAGCTCTGTGTACAGCATGTAGACAGCCTTATTGTCCCATGGGTTTTCACTTTGGAGGTCAACTGTATGTAAAGTGTATTTGATGAAGGTGGTGAGAACCATAGTCATCAGTATCGCATACTGAAAGAGATAAAGAAGGCATGTACCACACATTATAGCCTATTGTAAATCTACTTCTCTAAAATATTTATTGTTCTGTAAACTGCTGAAATAACCATGTGATAATGTTTTGCACATTTGCATAACAGGATTTTTACATTTTCTGAAAAAAATACGTGGTGCCCAAATCTCATCACTAACAACGCTCACCTCAAATCCGAACACCAGCTGCACTGATGCTCCTCTGGTGATGATGCTATGGCACGCGTGATTGACAAACATAAAGTCTAAAACTCCCAGCAACACCACCAAAGCTGCACAAGAGAAAAAACACCAATGAATTTGAACACAAACTCCAAACGAGGTACTAGTCTAATACGCAGCGTATGGATCAAGACACGACAGTTAAACAATTTTGCATGTCACAAAGCATTTTCGAAAGTAGTTTTATTTTTAAAAAGAGGAACTAAAAGATACACTCAGAACCAACCACAGCGTAACTTAATACCTTACATTATATATTTACTCACAGAGAACTCGGAAGTGGAAGACCCAGGAAATATTTGGACTCCTTTCCATCTAAAAATTAAAACGAAAGTTAACCACCACTCAATTTATTTCAATATGTTAACGTCCCCTTTAAATGTTCACTCACAAAGTCCACCCTGTCTTCAGCCAGCCAGTGGAAGCACTTGAGGAACAGCAGCAAAGTGAACAGGGCCACGAAGCGAGGAGAGAAATCATCCCTGAACACCGTGAAGGCTAAACATGTCTCCGTTACAGCGTACCAGGAGCGCTCGATCAGGTGCTAAAGAATATTAACAGAACAGTGAACATGGGAAAATAAAGCCTTTATGGTGATAATTCAAACACGCTACCTCTCTACAAACCTACCTCCATTTCAGCAGCTCTCAGCTGGCCGAAAAAGACCTTCCGCATTAATTTTCCCAGTAGGAATACCAACACGAAAGCCTGAATGTATAAAACCTGCCAGGGAAAAGCAGCCAAGTCAGATTACGATGTGTCCAACTGCTTTTTCTACTTTTTTTATTAACATTTTTTTATTCTAGATTTGTTAGTAAAATAACTTACTGCCATACTAGGGCTGCTTTTGGTAAGGTATACCACAGTCGGGTAGAACTGGTTCTTGAGGAAGTAGGCATGGGCAATTACTGCGCCAGTCAAAGCCAAACTGGTGGTCGTCACGAGTGCTGCTCGCACCATCTTGTACTACAGAGGACACAAAAAACAATGAACAAATCATACTTATGGAAGAGTTCAGAGTGAACCAATGACATAGTAAGTTGTAACTATACAAACTTTATGACACTCAAACATAATGTTGACAGATCATTATTGCCAGCATACCTACATCCTTATGATGCTAATAAATGTTATTTACATTGGCATTTAGTACACTGTACTTCTTCTGGTAGACATATTGGAGTACGGATATGCTAAAAAAAAAACTATTGTCTACTTTAAATATACTGAAAGAGAAAGTGAATAGTAAAGCTTTCAGTATGCAAGTTATTTTATTTCTTTAAGGTTTGCCTGCAGGTTCTGCTCGATACGCATTTGCTAAGCACTGTAGCATTACACAAAAGCAAAGCATGATCCTATAACGTTTTTAATTCATTTACAATATTTACATTACACATGAACCAAAGCATGTTTTAATAACCCGACCATGTGTTGACAAGTATTAAGTTGGTAGTGGACTGGCCGATTAGCTATAGCAGTCCTTATTTGACGTTAGTAAGTTACATGCTATGTCTTACCTACCGCCGCAAAACTCCGCTGTATATGTTACGTTTGGCTTTCAATAACTGCGTATTGTGTCTAGTCTTCCATCTGTTAGTATCTTTGTGCTTCAAATCTCTCGTAGTCGACTACCACTTGTCGGCTACGTGTTTATTTCTCGCTTGCTCTCCAGTAGGACACCTCACTTCCGGTGAGTATTCATTCCTACCAGTAGAGTGAAGACAGCACAGCAGCTGCGAGACTGCTGAACCCATCGCTATGGTTACGCCTAGAGTTTCCGTTTCAAAATAAAAGCCAATATTGTGCGATGCAACTACTGTATCGTTTAGGGTTGTTAAATTTTCATGACGGTAATTACCACATTTATGCATTTTGGCATACGCCTTCATCCAAAGATGCAGTGCAGTCAAGTTAGGCAAACATAGTAACTAAAGTTGAAAAAGCACAAAATAAAAAATGCCCGTATTTATCATAAATTTACAGATAACAATCACTGAAGTGATTTATTTTGGTGGAAAATAAGGTAACCATGGTATTAACGTGTTAGGGTGTGTCCGTGACCTTTAACATTCAGTAACATGATACATATTGTACATTGCGTCTTGGGATTAAATGTGTTCTAAACTGAACAAAGTCTTTCGTGAATATTGGCCAACAGTTTATTTAATATTTACACATAGAAAGAAATTTTGAGAGTGATTATAAGTTTCCGACAGAAACTTGTTTTGCATCGAACACGCGCGATTTGAAAAGCACTATAATAAAAAGATTTTTAATGCTTAACACTAAAACATGTCTGAAAAAACTAAGATGTTGTCAAAACTAACTTTTTATGAATTTAAAATGCGTACTACCAAAATTATATCATCAATGCCCAGTAGGGTGTACCAAATAACAGACAACTTGGTCTGTGGCGTCAGTCTCATTTCTTCCCCCTTATTTCGTTCAAATCCTGTGTATTTTTCCTCTGTGGAACACAAAAGATTTACAAAAAATGTCTTCATACCAGTGTTGCTTGGTTACAAACGTTATTTAAAATATCTCGTGTGTTCTGCAAAAGCCAGTCAGTCGTCAGTCATACAGGTTATGGAATGACATGAGGTTGAGTAAAAAAATAATTTTTGAATTATCCCTTTAAAATGTACATTTTCTATACATGGTCTCAATCATTCACCACTAGCTGAAGTACAAATCCACCATATCTGCCAGCTGGACCTATGGATATATTTTCTGTAATTTAGGCGTATAAATGTTGCATAATACAGAAAAACAAACACGGGTGCAAGGTCATACTGCACTAGTCAACACAGCCGTGCAATTCAACAGTGACACACTAACATGAATCACGCAAGACTCAGCATGTCAACCCTCAGGTTTAGTTTTTCAGACTGTGAAGTTGTTGTTAAGACAGACATGTCAAATGACCATCGATTTATCAGATAAAAGAACTTTATTTAAAAGCAGTAACTGTGTTTTGCCTTGAGGCAACAGAAGCTATAAAAAGAAAACATTTGAAATGAGCTTTGAGTCTAACAGTAAACATTATAAATGAAAAATATGCCTTGTGAATAATGAATTAGACAACACGGCAATTAAAAAGATTCTCACAGAACTAGGAAATTGCCTTTTTCAACTGCGAAGTAGTGATAAGTAGTGAAGTAGAGATAAATGAAAGCATGTAATTTCATCTACTAGATTACCTACAGTTAGAGAAAATCAGTCATACGAGCATCATTTTAAAACAATTTTATGCAAAAAAAAGGCAATTGCTAAAGCAGTAGTTAGTCCATTTTGTGTCACTGCCTAGAATGTGCTTGTAGCCCCAGTTTATTCTTCTCGTTCTGACCATTTCAGTGTGAATCAGTAACCCTTCTGCAGATAGTGTAAACAGTTCAGCCCTTAAGACCTCTTTATCTGTCAAAAGTGAAGAAGTATTAGGAAAAAAAACTTCAAAAAAATCCTCCCGGCCCGTAGGGGGGCCATCATTACGAGACAGAAGAGATTGGGTTCAGTGGAGAACCCATTTGTGTTAGAACTTTATCCAGCCACTGGAGGGGACCGTGGAGATGCACTTCTATCCAGCAGGGGGTGCTTGTAACATCTTGTCGGTGATACTCGGCTCCCCAGCCCTGAATAAAAAAAAGAATTAATCGGTACAAATTCTGAACTAAATTTAAGTATACAATCAAACCCACAAGGTTTCAACGCAGCTGATCAATGCATAAACAGATTAAAATGTTACCGGCTTACCTTTACAAAGCTCATGCGAATGGTACACATCTTGGTAAGCTCATAGACGGCCTCAAACCCGTGGTTGACAGACTGAGCAAGCAGCTGAGCAAATTCTTGGTTGTTGAAAATCTTAAGGCTGCACCCGCTGGGGATTTTGCAGACAGTTGTAGGATGGAAACCATGGTGATAGTTGCAGTTTCGGCTCTGGACGAAGATGCTGGTGTCACTGAGGCACTCGGCATACACTTCACCCCCAACATAATACAGATGGACACCTGAAAGTTTAAATACAGGAGATGTACTTTTTATAAAAACAGACTTTCAAAAAAGGAAAAAAAAATCTAAATCATGATGTGAACAAAAGTTCTCCTAAACAGATTATAGAAAATCAATCCCTTAACATGCTTGGGCTTGTAGGCTTATTTTCCAGTCATCTATTTCAAGAAGTGAATCCCAATACAGCTAAACAGAGGTACTTGATCCACTGCTATTATTAATCGCACACTTATAAAAACTATGCCCGTTACACATTTTCTTTCATTTTTAGGTGTGGAGATGAGCACTGAGCAATTGTTGTCATGCTTGGTCACATCCTGCCAAGCACACTAATAATAAAGCCACTGTGTGGTGTTGTTTTTTTAGCCAGATTATCCATCATCATGACATCAAAAATTATTTTCGAATAAATGCGATAAAACTAGGGGTGACCCCGAATCGGAGCCCGATTCGACTGATTCGAACCCCGGAGCCTGATTCGACTACCAATCTCACAGTCGAATCTTTGCAGAGGTGTTATGCAATGGGGATCGTGTCATTTGGTTATATGGGCAGTGGCGTAGCAGACGGGCATGCACTGCGCTATTTATGATGTAAAGAAATGGGACATTTTTAGGGTTGGGTACCGAAACCCCCGGCGCATATGAGCGTGAGGTCTGGCTATGACTCAGCGCAGGATCGCGTCTTCTGTGCTGTGAGACCGGTAAAGAGAAGCAGCACGTCCCGCACGCACCCGCAGATGACTCTCAAATGAATGTGTACACCGTTTCCAAACATTTGTCACTAACTGAATGTTGGGCATTTAAATATGAATTAACACCTTCTCTTTAAACGCACGTAGTCCGTTACTTAGACTGAACTTTGCGCTGCATGATAAAAAAATTATAATAACCAAAATCACCATATATAGCAAGCACGGAACTGGACTTTTGGAACTGAAAGCAAGCGTGCGTGTCAGGGGGACGGAGAAAGAGTGCGCAGGAAAAAAGGTGAAAGGGACTTTTTGATTGTTTAAATGGTAAGATGCTTATTGCATTCCTCCTTTACATGCGGTAAATAAAGTCACTTTATTGGTAGTTCATTGGTTCATTGAACGTGCTGTATTGCCGTTTGTAAAAAATAAATAATTATTATCCAGTAGTTTTAAGAATAGTTTTGAGGCGAGATCTGGTCTTGTATTGTATGGCACAGCATTGATACGTGATGTTTAAGGAAAATTAATTTGAGTATTTGTGGCTTGTGTTTTCAAAATGTTCCCCTGCATTTCAGACATTTTGCCTAAACACGTTTATTTTGCACATTGTGACTTGATTCTGGCTTATTTCGTTCATTTATTATAAAGGTATATTCTGTTCTAAACAAATTCTGTAAATTAATGTTTGATTGTTTTTTGGTGCATCAATGTTGCGCTGTACCCTTAACCAACTGGTGTCGTCCACATGCACATGCGCGCACACACACACACACACACGTCTGATTCGACTATCAGTCGACTATAGGCAAGACGTGACAATTCTGATTCGACTATGTAAATTCTTAGTCGGGGACACCCCTAGATAAAACACAATGCAACTTCCTTTTAAACTGAATAAAGTTTGTGATAATACCCACTTTGTAGGTGACATTCACCTCCCACTCATCTTCTCCTACTGGGTTTCCAAGACAGGGAAAAACATACTTTAGCAATAAGCGAACAACTGTATGTATACCTTTGCCAATATGACGGCGAGTGTTTTCAATCGTAGAGTTGCGGTTGACATTAGAGAGTAGGCCCAGGCAGAAGCGGTTCTTGTTGTTGGATGGGTCAGTGAAGCCATCGACCAGCACGCTGGTGGAGGAAGCGTGGTACGCCTCTCCCACACGATTATTCAGCTCGTAGTATACAATAGAGCACCAGTGACTGGGCTCCTCATACTCCACTGGCTGCACATCTGAAAGATGAAAATAAAAGCAAGGCCTTGAGCTCAAGCTGTGCATCGTTTCAACTTGTTCAGATAAGTTCGGCTAAAAGAAACACACTAGTACAAATAGGTCTACTGAGCCAGGGAATGCTAAGATTAGGTCATTGTGTAGTGATGTTATCTTGAGGATTCACGAAGCTTTAAAAGACCTGAATCTCTACTTTTAAGTGGACAGCAGGAGTTTCTTACCACCTCTAGGCATATTCTGAGGAACCATGCTGCTGCCAGTCTCCATGGACTGAGACCCTTCCTGTCCCATCTGCTCATCAGGAGGCATGTAGGCAGGAGGAGGGGTATCAGCTGGTAAAAAGACACCATAGAGAGAAAGAGAGTGGTTAGGCGAGAAGACCGACTGCAAACAAATGGGCTGCCACTGCGATTCCCTTGAGCCTGCCATTCGCTGAATCTTTACAGGAAGCTGCTTTGCATCTTATAGAATCCTTCCAGTGTCTGATTTCACAAATCCTTACAGATCAAATCCAGCAACTACCTTTTCAGTATATACAGTACATGCGCCAATATGTAACTGAGGTCATGCGAGGTCACTTGAAGCTAACCGAGAATCCTGCTCAAACATGGAAAACTGTGCCTGTTTCATCATGCTTTATTCATATATAAATAAAATGAAATGGTGAAGAAATTAAATCCACCAAATAAGAAAAAGCACATCCGAGCACACAGGAAATATTTGGATGCTTTCACACAGCTTTCAATACCTAGAGAATCAGCAATGTAAGGCAAGTTTCTCTGTGCATATCTTTTTTTGATATCTTTATCAGTTAAACGGTTTAAAAGGTATGTTTATTTTTTAAGTTAAATAATATTATTCATAATTTATTCATAATTAATAATAATTTAATAGTAAGTTTTTAAATAACTATTAAATCATACAGTATATGTTTTTAAGTTTCCTGTGTGGTGAAAGAAAAATATGGTATACATGTTTTAACTCATGGGGCATGCAGGCGCGTACGACCAGGTGTAAATGCCCTCCCAAACGTTTTTGAGACAGATTAAAATCCGATCACGCAAGTCACTTGACGAAACTGGACACGTGTAATTCATCTGATTGTTGAGGCCACATTTGTCAGGGCTTTACTCCTCCAAACGGAGTGTGTCACTGGCAAGTTAGTCTTGCTCAAGCTCAAGTTTGTTGTTTTAAAGGTAGATCACGCTCACAAAGCGCTGTGACATTCTCTGTCTTCCAGGTGTGTCTACACCGCAGCGTAATGAAGCTCAGCAAAGCAAAACTAACAGCAAAGCTACAGCAAAGGAATTTCGGTGCTAGAAATCAATTTCTCCTTTACATAAACTTATCTCATGGATGCTTAGCATCGGCAGCCTCCCGTGTGCTTCCCTTCCTTCTTTTAGACGTTACATTTAAAAATACGAAATAATGTAATAAATAGTAATAAATAATGTTTTTATTTTGCACGGGTATAGCAGATCGGATTCATATCTGTTTAGCTAAGACACATTTATGTGGCCATGTGCCCTTTTGGATATTAATCCTGGCTGGTGGAAAGCAAATGAAATGCTAGGGCTGTCACTATTATGAAATAATCGTGTCATCGCGATTGTTTGACCTCATCGTGATGGTTTCAGATTAGCGACGCTCATATTGACCGTTTAACTGTTAACCGATCGTTAAAATTTTGACCGGTTAATACTATCAGTTAAACGATTTAAAAGGTATGTTTATTTTAAGTTTAATAATATTAATAATATTTTTTAATAATAAAAATAATTTAATACGTTTTTAAATGACTATTAAATTGTACATGTTTTTAGTTTTCAGGATGGTGAAAAAAAAACATGCTAAGCATTAACTCACGGAGCGTGCAGACGCGTGCGACAAGGTGTAAATGCCCTCCCAAACGTTTTCGAGAACGTGACGTCACGCAAGTCACTTGACGAAACAGCACACGTGTAATTCATCTGATTGTTGAGGCCACCTTTGTCAGGGCTTTACTCCTCCAAACGGAGTGCCACTGCAGCCTTGCTCAAGCTCAAGCTCAAGCTCAGTTTAAAATGTAGACACGGGACAATCGCGCTCACAATGCGCTGTGACATTCTCTGTCTTCTCGGCGTGTCTACGGCTCAGCAAAGCTAATAGCGGAGCTACTTCAAGGAATTTCGGTGCTAGCCATCAATTTATCCTTTACATAAACTTATTTCATGGATGCTTAGCATCGGCTGCCTGTGCGCTTTGGAACCTGTTTATTTTATGCTTTGGATTCATATTATTTTAGTTTTTCTCCATTGTCCAAAACGCTGCAGGTTCGTGAAAATGTGATAATATGTGTGTGAATGCAGGTGCTGTTGTTGATGTATTCGTTATGCTGCTGTTTGCAGCAATGTGACAGAAAAGCCAGTGATAATAAATTATTTATTCCTTGAATAGACCTACTCTTTCAAAAGTTTGCTGATAGAAAGATAGAAACTATCAAAATACATTTGTTATCAGTTATAAGCAGCATGAAGAGGAAAACGAACCAGTGGGGTATCAGTGCATTTATTAAAGCATTTTGTTTTTCTAATTAGTTATTTATTTATTCAATTTCAATATATGTATTTCTTGTTTTGAAATGCTTTATTTATTGAAACAAAACTGCACACGTTTCCATTGACAGTAAAGTTTGACATTATAAACGTCAGATCAAGAGCAGGGTGCTGTGTGAGGTGATGGCCTGTAGGCCACACTATAACCTTTCTGTTGTTTAAACTTGGCGAAGTGATATGGAACTGTAATGCGGTCAGCAGACCTGGAACACCTTCATAGGTGTTCATTTAACGGAAAGTTAATGCACACCCATAGAACGTTTGTCAACCAATCAGATTGAAGCAATCAACAGCCCCGTGGTATAATAGACAATTAATCGTCAGCCAAATTTCATAATCGTGACAGCCCTATGAAACGCGCTTCCCGAGGCATTATCTCTGCATTCCCGTGACATCCGTGCCACCTGAAAGGGTGTTTTCTGCCTCGGGTCTAAGGGCGTTTTCACACCTGTGTATCGATTGCTTTGTTCCGAAACCGGGGGTTAAATCACTACAATATTGAAATTTATTTTAGTTCGGTTCGCATTCACAAGGCAATATTTCCAAACGGACCAAACTTTGTTAATAAAAGTCACGTGCGAGTAAACTCTCCTTCGATTGGTCAGAGTGCATCTGTTTATTTTCGGGCCGGTAACGCGAGTGATAATGAGCGAGCTGCGCGTTGTCTCACGTATCTCACGGCGGAGCTCGGGAAGCATAAAAGGAGGAGAAGGACGAGAGAGAACCAGGCCTGGATTTTATGTTATGTTTTATTGTGTTTGTGTGGCCGGCAGTCGACTGTGAGGGAGCTGTCAGCACTTTACTTTCGTTTTGTTGTTTGTTTATTTTATTAAAAGTTTGGTTTAACGTTCGCCAGTTCCCGCCTCGTTCCATCCTTACTTTGAACATTGTTACAGGGAGCCATTAGCAAAACAATCCCTTTTGCGTCACGCAACGTTACATAATTACCCATCATACATTGTGATACAGTCTGGTTCGTTGGTCCGTTGGGTCGGATGGCTTTCACACATCTACCGAACCGCTCCAGAGTTCGTTTGCAATCGGGTCGAGACCACCTTGTTCAGGCGGTCTCGGAGCGATTGTTTTGGGGCGGATCCTAGCCCGATTGCCGTGTTCACATATGCCTAAACAAATCGAACCAAGAGAGAAAACGCACCTGGTTCCGAAACAAACCCTTATGTGTGAAAACGCCCTAACTGTCAACAGGGTCCAGACTGTCCCCACAACACGTAAAAATACTTAATTAAATAAAAACTAGCCAAGCTTTGGATGGAGGTAGGCATGCTATTTTTATTTGACCAAAAAACTTCCTGACGGTACTTTGTTTTCGTTTAGTCTTAATTTGTTACTTATTTAAGTTATTTTTGCCCGTTTATTTCATGCTTTTGATTTATATTATTTTAGTTTTCCTCCATTGTCCAAAATGCTGCAGGTTCGTGAAAATTTGATAATGATCTATTCGTTATGCTGCTGTTTGCATGTTAAAATAAATCTGCAAAAAAAATGTTTGTATTTTTAACATGTCACAGACCCTCGTCAACTGTAGCTGTGTCTCATTTCGAAGTCTGTGTCCTCCGGATGTCACATTCAAAATAAGACGCAGCGTGTATTTTTATTTAATGTCAATTTAATATTAAAATCTAATCAGTTAACGGTTAATGCTCGGATAACAAACATCGGTTCTCGGTTAGGGAAATTAAGTGAAATGAGCATCCCTAATTACAACGGCCACTTTAAACAGTTTACATTGTTGTTGACACATGAGATAAAGCTTTGTGAAAAAATACTACATTTGCCGAGTTCGCATTCTTACAGCATCACATACTTGAGAAGATCTTGAATTTTCCAGAGACTGTGTGAAAAATCTAGCAGATTCAGACAAGATTAAAATAACAGTGATCTGTGAAACAATATCTTTAACTACCTCTAAGTAAGATTGTCCTAATAGTGCTATGGACGATTTGAATCATACATATAGTACTATAAGCGAGGTTCAGAGTATCACTAGTTCCTTAAAAAAGTTGCTGCCAAACTGATGTCATTTATTATCCATTCTCCAATCCCAACCAGCTGTATTCACAATGCACATGCCATCGAAATCCTAAAGCAGGGCTGTACAGTGCGACATATATATAATTTATTACAAATACATTTACCATTGTAGCATGTGTGCGATACTGATTTGCACGTGATTAAGGCAGAGCCGCTTGTTTGTGTGAGGCGTTGTCGAGGTGCTTGTTTGTGTGTGATGTAAATCAATGGTGCACCGCTATTTTAGTTGTTTTTGCATTTAAAACTTGTTTTCCTGCTGCAGTGGGTCCATATTTAGAGCCCTGTGATTTCCCCGATGTGGAAACAGGGAAGGAATAGTGGAGGCGCTATCCAGATTTTTAAATATGTCGTCCTGCTTGTTTTGCGTGAATGTGAATGAGCTGCACAGTTTAACACATTGCTACACGCGTGTGACGCTCGTGCATTTGTCTGCGTCTCTGTATGAGGACATGAACTCCATCTCCAGAGCTGATCTGAGAGTTTATTTCAAAAGCATTTCTCTGTTGGAGTAAATAAATCTCAACACTCTTTGCGACAACCCGTCAAAATAAAAGTCTGGTAACCTTGAACATCCAGATTACAAACATTGTATTGTATTATAATATTTACTATATGATAGTATTCTAGTATTCTAGATAATATTTACTAAATGATAGTATACTAGCAGTAAATTGATAAACTATAAACACTAGAGTATACTTATATATATACTGTATATAATATTTGTTTAGTTCATTATATATACGTATATATGAGTTTGATCCCAAGATGAGATAACAAATATTTTCAAAAATCATGTTTTTTTATTGTGCATTCCAATTAATATCAATAAAACTGCAGTTGGTTTATTTTGATTTAAGCCATAATAACTCAGAAAATACAGCTAACTAACAGAATAAAAGAATAAAAAACATGATTTTTGAATCTCATTTTGTAACCAAACTCTTCACATATATATATTTTTTTTTTTTTTTTAAAATTTCTTTTTTTTTTTTAAATGTTGTATTTTTTTTTTATTTTTCTTTTTTAATTATTTTATTTTTTTTTTTTTTTTTTTGTTTAATTTTTTATTTTTTTTTTTTTAAATTATTTTAAATTTTTTATTTTAAATTGTAAAAATTTATTTTGGGTAAAACTAAATTATATGGCCCTAATTTACCCAACAGTAACATTAATGTCCTTCTTCCGTTACCTGCCTATTTATGTGATAAACTACACATAAATATTTTTTATGTACATATTTATTATTTTTTCTAATATAACAGATGTTTTATACTTGTGCTACAACTGTTTGGCCTGTGCTACAAAACTTTAAACCTCTGTAGCACAAGTGCTACATGTAAAAAAAAGTTAACGTACAGCCCTGTTAAGTAACATATTTATCTAAAGACAGAAACCCAAATGCAGATGCTGAGATGAATCTAACATTTTCAAAATAAAACCAGCTTCAGTTGTTAGCCACAGCGCTATAAAACATTAGCTTTCTCTCTGCCTGAGTGCATGCAGTTTACGGATGCAGGCATCAGCATTTCACTCACATACAGAATAGTGGGAGTGCAGGCCAGTGCCAAGTGACGGGCAACAACTAGCAGGACATTCAGTGCATTGAAGTCATTGGGTTTTGGTGTGCTGCCTAGTTGGCATTTCTATTGTTTCCTGAAAACAATCTCCACTGCGCAACTCAACATCATATCTCAGGTTATTAGTGAATATCAAAATAATTCAGTGTGTCAATTCTATCTGGTATTGCGGGGCAACAAAAAGTCAAAACGTATTATTATCAGGGCATCTATAAGCACGATTTAGGACTGATGTGGTCTGTAAAGTCAATATATGTACCTGGTAGCTGAAAAGGGCTGGATGGTCCAGAGCTTGCAGGCGAGTTGGGGTAGGTGCCGCTGCTGGCAGGAGATGAAGGGTAGGGTGAGTTTGGAGAGATGGGGAAGGAGCTTCCTCCACTGTGCTGCTGGAAGGATTCTGGGAAGGTGGCGTTGAGGGGCATGTGAGGCTCATTGTGACTCAGGTTCCGGAACTGTACCAGCAGGCTGTGTTGAGGGTTGAACTCGCTGTGTCGTGGCACCAAAACAGGGGGGAGCACTGAGAAACGACACAATAATATAAACATCTAAACACGTCTTCTTTGATTTACATATTTCTGTAAGAATTTGTAATCCTTGACAGCCGTGTGGTGATTGGCTGGCTCTGGCTGCAAGTTAATAGCTAAGGCAAAACAGATCAGTTTTCTAGCTTCAACAGAAATGTGTTGTCTCTCTAGAGTGACATGTGATATCTGCCCTTGAAAAGTTCAATACATTGCACATCTAAGTCTAAGCGGAGGGTAACAGATGTTGCGGAGATCAGAAAACCTCAGGAGGCTAAAGATATACGATAGTCAACCAAGTCTATACCAGTGGAAATGAAAAGTCAAATATTCTCTCAGGGGATTGGCATGTATAGATACATACAGTATATATGCATGTTGTACTAAAACATAATGCATATACTATTTTATGTATATTTACATTTGCCACAGGCAAAAGGCATTGCAGCAGAATGTTCTTTACTCACCTGGACTTTCCACCCGTTTGTAGTGATAGGGGTTTATGCACACTTCTTTCTGCTTGGACCCGAACGGATACTCGCACACCTCCAGGGGTTTGAGCTCGTGATGGGACTGCAGGTCAGGCCAGCGCCACACGCGGCAGTAGATGACGTGGGGGAGGCCCTTCCTGTGGGACACCTGTAGCCGTCCGTCCAGCGAGCGGGGGATGGTGACACATTTGCTGGGCTGCCCGGGACTGCTGAGGGCCTTCTCCAGGTCCTCCATGGCACCTTTCTTCTTCTTCAGTTTTTTCACCAGAGCATCAACGGCCTTCTCCGCCCATTTTTCCTCCTCGTCGCCCTGCTTCCAGCCCAGCAACCGCTTCACTGCCGGGCTGGTGAAGGAGAACAGGCTGGACATGGAGGTCATAGTGCCAGGCTGCACCGGGAAGCAGGATCTGAAGCCGTCTCGTCACGCAGTGTGCCAGAAAGATGATTATGTGCGCGTTTGTGTGTGGGGGGTGGGGGTAAGGACAGGCTTAGCCTTCCACAACCCAAGGACAGGAAGTTGAGGCAGGACGCAGCTGCTGGTGCTCAGGGTTCAGGAAGGCCTGCAGTGAAGTGGGGGGGGTTGAACTGGGTCACAACTACGCTGAGAATTAGTGTAAAGGGCAATTTAGGGAGTATGGAACTGCTATTAGATATTAGAGGCTAATTCATGCCAGGTTGTGCTCCGAGGTTCAGGTTTTAACCAGCACCTGCAAACACGAAAACAACAAAAAGATGTAAGTTCGCATATTAAATACACCAGACAGTTCATGACCAAAGTCCTGGCTCAAAATGAGGTGGTGCCATCCTGATCTTGTACACATACAAGTAGGCCTACAGTACATTTAAGTGACTTTGACATATTAAAAGTTCTAATAAAATTAGATTAAAATGACAATTATTAAGTTATATAAAACATTACTTTTATTCAACTAAACAGAAATATTATTTTTAATCAAATAAAGCTTTTTTATAATTTTCAACTAACTTTTCAGCCCACAATAGACAGCTGAATTAACCAGTCTTACTAAATGAGCAAAGCTCATTCACATCTTGCATTCTCTGTGGTTCACTTTAAATGATTCGATGATCTCTTATATTCGCTAGTGACTGAAAAGTTCAATAGTTTAAATGAATCGGTTCAAATGAGTCATTCGTGTGTGAGTCGTTCTAAACGCAATGTGCGTTCATACTGGCGAACTCGCTGTTTACAGTATACACTGATTCAACGATCCAACTGCACAGCTAAAGACATTACAATGATGTACATCATGTTAATTTAAGAAATCTCAAGAAATTAAACATACTTGGATGCAAAACAAACAGCCGTGAAAACACAGCTAGCTCTTGTTCTGCAACTCTTTTCAGCATCTCAGTTTTGCTGATAACGAAACAGCGCCTCCACTGTGGCGTAATGCCGCAACTGCAGTTACAAATGACAGTCTGTTAAATGCATGCAGCATTTCTTGTGAAGACACCAGATATAATTTTGGCAAGAGTCTGAGGCGGCACGAGATTTGACGGAGGCGGCCGCCTCCAATTTCTCTATGCAGGAAAAACCCTGTGTATACGAGAGACATGTTAAATTTAAATTTTCCACCCAACAGGACAATTTAAAATGATGTATTTAATCACGATTAATCACATCCAGAATAAAAGTTTGTGTTTACGCAATGTATGTCTGTTTATTGTGCATATTTATTTTGTATTTATAAACACATACACTTAAAAATTTAAGAAAAATATAAAATAAAACTCAATAAATGTTTACATTTAACTTAAATTATATATAAAAATTATATAAACATGCAAACTTTTCCCAAATATATACATGGACACATGTATGTGTTTATAAATAAAAATTAAATATGCACAGTACACAAACATATATAATGCAAAAACAAACTTTTATTCCGGATGTGATTAATCGCTTAACAGCCCTAGATGTATTAAAGGCAAAATGTAATTAAAATGGTTAAAAACTTATAAAGGGGCAGAGAACAGGGCAGAGAGACAAATATATTTCTGTTATATATATACACAACCTAAAAGCTTGACGTTGACCAAAAAAATATCATAATGAACCAATTCTAAACATGACAAACAACCCAACAGCATTTGTGTGCTCTCAATTACAAAGAACTGGTTAAGATTGGCTTGTAATCCGAGCTAAATAAGTGCAAATTCTGAGTAAAATAAAACATTAAAATCACTTCATCCATTTATCTTAACCACAATTACAAAGACCTAGCGTCCAAGCGTCTCACCCAAAGGATGTGTGCAAAAAAGCAACCTCCCATTCACAGCTATAAAAACCACACGCTTGCACATCTGAGGTCTTGTAGATAACTGTTAGGATGTACCCATCTGCCATGTGTTATGGTGAACTACAACAGAGTTATTGTGTTGGATCTATAAGCAACAGCCTCCCCCTGCCCCACCCAGGGAGCTCCCAGGGCGAGAGGGAGCAGAGCTCAGCACAGCTGTTGAAAATGTTGTACGTAACCAGGACAGAGAGGATATTAGACCTAAGAGACGCTTCCTGCAGCCACATCCCTTCCCCTTGACCTCTTCAACTGACAAATATCAGAATATATTTAGAATATTTATCAAAATTTTACAATTCAAAGCACTCCCTACTCTGACCGTTCACAATGTTGTGAACCTTAAAAAAACAAGGGATGCACCGATATGTACATTTTGGCCGATAACGATAACCGATAACTCTTTAACATTGGAATCCGATAACCGATATATTGGCCGATATACCGTATATAAATATCAATATAAAATTCCGTAAGACTGAAGCAAAAGGCAAAAAGTGGACAACTGCTTTTATTTGAAAACATTGACTGCAGAACACAAGTTAACAATTAGTTCTCTTGTTTCCCCTGAAAATCATGTACCAAGCCTACTTTACACTAGTTAAAGATTCTTTAACTTTAAAACTTTCTGGTAAATTTTTTATTTAATAAACAAATTATAGATGTTCTTCCAGAGCAACCCAGATAAATGTTCTTAATAGCCACATGTCTAACAGGTCTCTCAAGACAGAAAACATTCAGACAGCCGTCTGATTCAAACAATATGCTTTTGTTCCTATAATTTACACATTCATAAATATGCTGTATCTACATACTATTCCTATATCAACATTGTTTTGCTAATAGCAGTATGAATGGTCACGACAGAAAGACAGTTGCCTACTGTACAGTTTTTTAAACTGTGAGCAGCATACAGCTGAAGAAGTTTAACCAGAGGAAATGATTTATGATTTATCGGCTTTAATATATCGGCCTAAATTTTATTATCAGCCGATACAGATAACATTAACCCTTTTAAATCGGACGTGTCGTCGCTGACACATTCTACCAAGCATATTCATTTTACCATAACTCTGCAACCATTTGTGCCATCAAGAAAATTCGAATTACTCCTAAAAGTAGACAAACTGTACTGTGTTTTTGTGGAGAGCGGCAGGGGGAAAATATGAACAGGTAGTTACGGAGCTGCTGTTTTCGCGGAGCGCTCTAATAAAATTAGCAAACAAAACATGGCAAAAAGGAGATGCAAACAGAAGAGGCAACTGGGATGATTTTTGACAATGAAACGTGTGATGTGGGCCTGTGCTTGCAATTAGACAGGAACTGCTTCAGACACCACCACATTTAAGTGAATAAGTGAAATGGCCGAATAAATTTTACTGAACATGACGTGTGATATGATCAAGCAGCAACCAGAGCAGAGCGAGAGAGGCGCGCTTTATTAATGCAGCAAATATGTACGTTACAGTACATTCTTTCAGCAGTCAGTCATACGCCTAATATGTGCTATTCAAGAAGGGAGAGGGCTAAAAAAAATGTTTTAATTTAGCCTACTTATTTTGCTCAATTTTATTTGAAGTTATATTGTATTATATTGAAAAGCAAGACTAAATATAAAAAGCATTTTGACCATTCAGTTTAAGCAATAGTGAAAAAATTAGAGGCTAAATAAATAGAATAAATACGAAAAGCCATGTTCGGTATCCGGCCAAGTGTTTGATTTTTATTCTGCTTCGGCCAATAATTTTTATTTCGGTGCATCCCTATGTGTTACGGTACTTCTTCTGCAGCATATATTTGGATTTTCTGCACAAGAGCGCCCTCTAGCCTTCAGATGCAGCAGCATTTAACCGTACATCACTGATGAAATGCGCAAAAAAAAGAAAAGATATCGCATGCAGTTTATTTCAGATTTATCGTAATTGAATAGGTTCTTTATTATAAACAACTCCCCCTCAAACACATTATGAAAAAAGACAATTTTATGTGTTTGTCACAAACTTTCAAAGCACAAATTTCAGTCAGTTCTGTCAGGTATGTCGCGTGAGGTATCTTTATGAGTACATCAGCTTGGTATCGGTGCATCTCTAACTTCCATTGTATAAAATGTATTTAATTCTGTGGAACACAAAAGATATTTTGAAAAATGTCTCAATGGCTTTGTGTCCATACAATACAAGTCTGGGCAACAACTTTCATCAAATTATCTTTTTTCTCTGCAAAAGAAAGTAATTCAGGTTTGGAATAACATAAGGGTAAATAAATGATGAAATAAATGTTTTACATTATTTCGTTTATATGGTAAATGACATTACAAATGCTGTTAAAGAGTATGAACTTCAGCCCAGAACATACCTTTAAATAACGCTGAACACATGAAAAAATAAAATCATATTGTGATTAACAAAAAGCAGGGGTCTCAAAAAGTCTTGCTTATCAGCAGAAACAAGCAATCAGTTTGTAATAACCACACTTTGCCTTTATTGTTTTGGGACTGATGATAGCCATGCTTTAACAATAGGAAGTACAGGACTCAGATCAGCAATACAGAAGCTCAACACACACACACACTTCCCTGTTCCATATCTCCATCCTGCCTCGATACTCAGCTGCTCCATTTGGAAAAGGAGAAGCAGAGAAAGCATTACCCATATTGATTTTTCTAGGAGTCACAAAAGCCTCCCACTTAAAGCTTTTACTCTATGTAGCAATCTTTTTTCAAGGCCTAGATGACATCTTGCTTTTAATAGTCAAGAGAAATTGTCTGATGTGATGTGTGCCCATAAAATCAAAAAAGAATGATGTGCTACATCTTATTGAAAATAACATTATAAACGCACCACCACTAAAAGATCAGAAAAAGTGGATCTTCAGCTCCCTTGTAATTCTCTAGTGATATATGCATGAAAATCAATGTAATTTGGAAGATTATGCATCAATAGTTTGAAATTAGGTTTCAACATCATTATGGAGCCACAATTTGACAGTAATAGAGCCTCAGATCAAGGAGGAGGTGCTTTTATTCCCTGCTGGATCTATTAATATATTAAAATTACTGTTGTGTGCAGTCACAATGCCTCTGGTGGTCTTGGTATCTTTAAATCAAATTACAAGTATAACAGCCAGGCTAAAAGAGCCATCAAACAATTCTGTGACAGGAAACATTATGGAGTTGAGACATAATGCATGCAAGAGAGCGAGCAGTCTCGCAATTTTATTATGTAAAGATGCATAAACGCTGATCAAAATGTCTAGATATAAAAAAAGTTTCTTTTTTATCCAAAATAAAAAGGGGATCCGTCACACCCATCGAAGACAAAGATGCAGTGGCTCAGAGGGAGACTGTTTATGTGCTTGACACCATGCAGCCCTCTTCATCTCTAGAGCCTTACATCATTGACACCAATAGGGATAGCCCATCTTCTTTCTGCGGCACATACACAATTACCACCCTATTATTACGGAGTTGAATACAAAAAAATCTGAGAAAACGAAACTGTATGTCTTCTGTGTATAATATATCCAGTTTAATCGATATTTTCAAGTATCAGACCACAGCACAGGATTGACACCAGATGCGTGTGCTCACATGAACATCTATGTGACAGATGTTATATGTTGGCAGACACACAGAGACTCTCAATGGGAACAAATTCTGCTATTGCAGGAAGAAAACAGAATTCCAACAACCACTGCAGAAACAAAGCATTTCTTTATGCCATTTCAACGTAATAAAACGCCACTGCCTCACCCATCAAGAAACCCTTCCAGAAACAGAAAAGAGTGATCTTATCTCCAACAACGCCTTAACAAACTGGCTTGACCATTAAAGGGATCGTTTACACAAAAATTAATGTCATTCTAAACTTTCTTACGTGGAACACAAAAGATGATATTTTGAGAAAAAAAATCTGTTTTTCCACACAAAGGAAGTCCATGTGGACAATGTTGTTTGGTTACCAATATTTTGTTTCTTCTTGTGTTCTATAGAAGTTGAACTATACATTTTTGTACGCATTTGAAATCAAAGTTAGCTATCAGATCAGTTGAAAATTATCTCATATTTTTGACGGAAGAAAAAGATGAAATTTATGATTTTTTTGTAGGTGTTGCTGACAAACAAAGCAAGAAAGCCATTTACGCAGTATAGCAGTAAACTGAGCATTATTGCGCTTTGATAAATCACAATATATCTTCCTTTGCGAGTAAAGAAAGAATTTTAGTGCCAATAGCATAAGGATGCTGCTCTTAAAGATACTCCGATAACAAGCCGATAACCTATCTACACCTCCTCTCTGTCAAGGTCAAAAAACAAGATGATGACTTTCAAGAGCACTTTCTACAAAAAACAACTAATTATAATACTCATTAAAAGTCATTCTAAAGGCCAGGGAAAACAGAAATTGTTGAGTAACACTTCACAAAAACAAGGTTACCTGGTAAAACTGTTCAAGATCACCATATCAACATTTAAATAAGTCCTCAAAGAAAACCATCTAATCTCCAACAATTTCCATCTTCACAACTCCTCAAGCACGACCGTCTCCAAGGATGATTCGCCCATCAACTTTAAAAAGGTAAGAATGATTATTTCAACCGATGATAAATGATAAGTATGACGCCAGCTGAAATGTTTGCAGATGAAGATCTATATAAGACTTTAAAATGTAAACTTCACACTCAGATAGATGATGATGATGGCAGCAGGTGAATGATAAGCAGATATGTGACAATGGTTTCAATTGGTTTAAATAGGTGTCACATAAAGAACATGTTCAAGAATCAACTTTACTGCCAAGAACTGTGGGTTTGCATGTACAAGTAATCTGCTCTGGTACTGGTGCATAAATGACAGAGAAATACACAAAATTTAAGAGTATTAATAAAGCTATTCAGTCCCAGTTTTTTTAACTGAGTTAAACTGTCTGGGCATTATAAGGCAGTTTAGTTGGGTCGAGTGAAAGCAGCACACTAGGTTCTGTAACTACGATGCCCAGAAATGCTGTCTAGGTGGGCAACCCACTCGGTGCTGAGACGCAGCCAGTAAGACACGCCACGACACGCACATCTCTCCACATAAGAATGCTAAGTCACTTTCTTTACATGAACATGAATCATACTTGAAACACACAGTGTTATAGTTCATCCTCCTGGTGTTTTGTGGTAAATGTTTGCGGTTTAATATGAAATCAAACAGTTGACTTGATCAGCTCAATAAACGAGAGGACTGAGGCTAAGCTAAATTAGCCGCAACTTTTAAGAATTCCGTTTAAGACACGAAACATTCACTTAAAACCCACGCATCTGTTGCTATTCACAAAATTGGCATTTTGAATAATGGTCACAGTTCTTACGTCATAATACTATATAACTTTTATCGTTAATTTATTTTTCTCTGTTGTGTAAAACTTGCCGCTAGCCAAGTTGCTACATGGCGAGTTAGCAGTTTAGATTTGCAGTTTGCGGGTTCACGCATGTCATTAATTTAACCTTACCAATTATACTGAACTGTAATAGCTCTGTATAACTTATTTAAACACTCTAAATTGTTTTTCTCAGAATAAAAATACCCTGCGTTCATGTGTTCCCTCGCCTCGTCTGTACAAAAAGGGGAAAACAACAAGGAAACTTTTCAATCACTTCTCAACCCCCCTGCGAAAACCACCATCCCTGCTGGATTAAAGTTGTTAACTGACCACTGAATCGTTTTTATCGGCTCGATGTATTATCATAAGATTGCATACCTTTCATGAAATGGTGTAGCGTCTCTCGACCTTTGCTGTTTTACAGACACCGACATGAAGCACAGTTTTTCTCTTTATTCCTGCCTCTCTTTCCCTTGTCTATCACCCGTCCTGGCGTCAAACAGACTGGAGGCGAAGCACATTAGTGCATATCCATCCGCCTGTTTGACAACTACCACTTTTCTTCCTCTCGAGCGCCACTGAAGTGTAAGCAGCTCAGTGTCCGCTAATGCAATTGAGATGATCAAAAGAACATATTGTGATAAATGGACTGTAGCGTTGTGTCATGTGTTTTGTTGGATGACAGTGGTTTGTACACTGGCTAAGGAAAATATAAATGGCTAGTTTTGCTATTTGCTAAACCTTCAAAGCACACTGAAAACACAATTGGACTGGAGACATTAAATGCAGGGTGACCTTGGATATTGTAAATTATTGTAATGTTTTTTTTCTGTTTTCAACAAATATATTGCTACCTATCTAATCCAATATTGGTCAAAGTGCTTAAATGCCTTGATGTTTATGTTTTCTCCCTGTTTACATAGTTGTGTTTGGTAAAATAGGTCTATATTACTTCATCAAAGGGTTTTGTGCTTATTCCGTGTTCATTGTCTATTTATGTAATAATTATCAACACAACAAACAGTCTAATTTGGGTAAATCGTGTAAACAGCACAAAAAAAAAAACAGGCGGAAGGATACAACTGGTTACTATGTTTTGGTTGGGCTGTACTACGGTCACGTGACGTCACGACAGTTGGCTCCACTCTGTCTGGCTTTTAAAACTTCACTGTTCGAGCAGCCAATAGAGAGCAAGTTGCGCGGTGCTCGCTTTCTCGCGCTTACACTCGAGCTCCCATTCAAATTCATTAGTTTGCCCATCTAGATGAGGTGAGGAATATTAAAACCATGGGCATGCCCTATGGAGACAGATCAGTCTCAATAATAATACATTTACAAAACACAATTCATAAATTCACAGCACAACTCACATTCACAAAATCAGATTCGTAAATTCAAAACACAATTCATAAATTCACAAACATTTTCCCCAAATGCTCACACAAATATATCTCGCAGAAATAAATTCAGAATGTTTTCACAAATATGTATAAATCATGTTCTTGAATCACTTTCCAGTAAACATTTGTGAATGTTGTAACATGTATTTATGGATTGGTGAATCTGCATTTGCAAATCGTCACACGTGTGTGGGTTGCTTTGAATTTGTGTGTGGTATTTTTGAGACTGTCCTGCCACGGTGAGATTCAAGCGTAACTTTTTTTTAAGGATGGCCTGTTCAGCCAATCGCGTTGAGCTTTTGATCCACCAACCAAAACGCTCCTTACTGAAGTGACTCGAGAAGCTCGACGCTGCACAGTATTGTGCAGTGTGCCTGCATCGGTTCAAAAACAGAGAGGGGAAGAGAAGAGCACACTCAACAAGTAAGTAACGTTTACTTTTTATACCTGATGCCACTCTATATCTCATAAAATATTCATAAAGCTTGTTTTTGTTACTGAGCTGGCGGTGTTGAATTGAAGGTAAACATGTTTGAACTGGTGTTTGTAAGAAGACTGTTGCAGTTACCAGAGCCTTTAAATTTCAGTCGCCACACTTTGACAGTCTGTTTGAGCAAACCCCTTAAGCTACAGTATTTGCAGCCAATTCTAAATATTAACACATTAAATGCACTGATACATAAATCTGAGAAAGCTGGCAAAATATATGCTTTCAGTGACGGTCCGTGACTTCTCTTCCGGGGAGGCACGAATGCGTAGCTCATCAAACCATGTATGTAGCCCGTCATTTGTGTGGCTCGTAATGTCAAAAATATGTTTTAGTCGCGTCTCAAGAGACGCTCGCATTCACAGCATACTCGTAAGACACTCTCTTAACACTTAACTATAATTACACACGAGACTAAGCGAGTATCTAGCAAACGCGAGCACCTCTTTTATAATAAACCCTCTGGACGCATCTAAAGCAGGCACGTATTTTGACATGATACGTGATTCTCCAGTAGGGGTTCAATCTTCAGCTGGCTGGCAGGAGCTGCCACTGGCAGGTCACGTGACCCGGCACTCCAGACACTGGCAGGTCACGTGACCCGGCACTCCAGACACTGGCAGGTCACGTGACCCAGCACCCCGACACTGGCAGGTCACGTGACCCGGCACCCCCGACACTGGCAGGTCAAGTAACCCGCCACTTAACAGCTAAACAGAGCCAGAAGATGCGCCGATTTTCACGCGTTCCCACAGCTCTTCTGTATAGAAATTTGCGTTTGTTCGTATGGATGTGTTCTTGTGCATGCACATCATTTTGTGTGGAGTTTTTGCATTTTAAAGCCCTCAAAGTACAGTGAGAACAAGTGGCAGGTGGCAGTTGTACTGTCAGCTAAACAGAGCAGGAAAAACCACTGGCTTTCACGCGTTCCCACAGCTCTCCTGCATAGAAATGATTTATTCTGCATGCATGAATGCTTGCACTACAGGCTTCCTGCTGAGAAAAAATGTCAGATAAAAATTGTGGAGACTTCTACAGTGTAACAATTCATTGGCCAAAACACAGTTCTTTGAAACTATTAAATTTTAAAAGTGCGTTAAGTGTTCGTGACATTTTTACCGGACTGTAGTTTTATGACATAATAAAATATGTTATTGCTGTGCATGTAAATATTTTATCTGGTCCATTAAGATTATGCTATAGGCATTAAAATAGTCAGTTAAATTTTTTGTTTTTTTGCTAAAATTATTGCCCGTGTCTCACTATTTGACTTGGATTATACATTTTTGTTAAATAATGTTTTTGTGGCTCAGTGATAGAGCATTGCATTAGCATCGGAAAAGTTTGTGGGTTCGATTGCACGGGAATACTAATGCTTGAATCCAATGTCACTGTGGATAAAAGCGTCTGCCAAATGAATAAATGTAAATTTAACAATCTGCTTTATATTTTTATTTATGTAAATGGCTGTACATATTACTACTATTGTGGTGTTGCTTTTTTGTTGTCAAAAAAATTGAACTAAACTATAAACAACATAGGCCTATTAATTGCAGCTATTCTCCAAATATAATCAACAAATGCGTTTTCCGTTCCGTTCCGTTAGCGTTTCGCTACGTCAGCTTAAAGTAGCTACTTTTGTTCTAAAAAAAACTTTGTGTCCTTTTACCAACACACTGCATGCTTTCGATTCAGAAACTTGGGATATTGTAAGCTTGTTGTGGCTATAGCTTATTTTAAGTAATAGCTATAGGGTACAACAAGTATTAGGCTATAAATCCCATACCTTATAATTCCATTGTTTTTTGTATACGTTGGTTTTCTTTACTGTACACTCTAAAAATGGTTGTTAAAACACTCACAATATGTTATTTTTGTGACAAAACATTTTGTGTTACTTTAACCTAACATTTATTTTATACAAATCCACAAATCCTTTTTTCACAAAGGATAAAACTTATCTATAAAACTAATTGCAACCGCTGTTCTGCATTAAATTAATTAATAAAGAAATTATATTTTTCTGTAAAACTTATTTTTCATCATTTTAAATCCATATAATAACCCAAACTAGTTTTTCATTTATTTTTTCCTCAGAATTTCTCTCATTGTTTCTGAACCATCTCCAGTGCAGCCTTGATTATCAATGGCAGGTGCCAGTGTATAAATATTGAACACGATTAATAAAATCTTAAGAGTGCTTTTCCACAATTGCGCCTAACCGTTCTCGTTGCTTTGCTTAATCTCTCAACTGCTTTGGGCCAGCTTGTATGTAGGCCTAAATTGATTTTTTTAGAATGTAAACGCAAATACATGTCAGGCGTCACTCGCTGCCTTGGTAACGCAAGAGACTGAGCTATGACTTGAAAAACGTTTTCGTTTGGCACCCCCCAGCTTCAGCTGTTAACCACTTAACCATTATCATTGTTAATTTAAAATTATTAAATAAATTGAATTGAATAATCACAACCGAGTAATCCTGAGTGGCAACGTCACTACACGCATTCTATCAGCACGATTCAGCATAACAGATTAGCTGTTATGATCAAATTTAATTCATAATCGTTAATTGTTTTCCCAGCCTTTTTTAGCTGACAATCGTCTTCTGGAAGGCTATTTTTCTAAAATATACACGCACGATGTAATTGGAGTATGACAGCCAATGGCGTGTCACAATCAACGATGACGTAAAGCTTCTTCCTAGCTAGCGGTTATATGCCACCTGCCAGTTGTTCTCACCTTATTTTTAGTGCTTTAAAATGCAAAAACTCCACACAAAATGTTGTGCATGCACAAGAAGACATCCATACGAACAAATGCAGAATAAAAAAATATTTAATTTGTATTTATAAGAGCTGTGAGAACGCGTGAAAGTCTGCGCATCTTTTGGCTCCGTTTAGCTGTTAAGTGGCTGGTCACGTGACCTGCCAGTGTCGGGAGTGCCGGGTCACGTGACCTGCCAGTGTCGGGAGTGCCGGGTCACGTGACCTGCCAGTGTCGGGAGTGCCGGGTCACGTGACCTGCCAGTGTCGGGAGTGCCGGGTCACGTGACCTGCCAGTGTCGGGAGTGCCGGGTCACGTGACCTGCCAGTGGCAGCTCCTGCCAGCCAGCTGAAGATTGAACCCCCTCTCTGATTGCATGTAGTTCACGCGACGAACACATATTTTGACATGACGAACCAAACACATATTTTGCATTTTTGCCTCCCTGGAAGAGAAGAGCCAGAGCGATCATCCAGCTGTTGCTGTCATATTTTGGAGAAAAGACGTTCGGGAACGAAAACGAAAGCAGCAGCAGCAGGTCATCTTCATTCATTTTACTGACTGGGAACACTGCAGCACGCAGGCCTAAAATAAACACAATGTTATCGTTGTCGTCCGCTGGTGTGGACGCAAATATAGTTATAGTTATAATATGAACGTTCCGGCCGTTTAGACTATGACAACCTGTCACGTCTACTTTGTTTCGCCATAGTTTTAAAACGAACAGAAAATCTTTATAACAACACATTGTCTAATGTTGTTTTGCGACGTTGTTTCTGGATCTGATTCTGCAAAGCATGCATCTTTCACTCAGACCCCCACATAGCACACGCACAAACCAGTGGTGCAGTGTTTACAGACTTTATTTCTTCAGAAAAGCAATAGTGAGTAGTGACATTTTGAATAAACAGCTTTCAGTGAAAGGAATGGGTTTAGTTTAAGAGAGAACGTAACATAGAATACATAACATAGTCGTAATTATATACTAATGCTTACATATAAGACATCCACATAAACATGCAAAACAAGTAAATATCAGTGGATGCAAGCAACAATAAATACATTTGGCAGTAATTGCAAAATAAATAAGGCAACAAACATTTCATTTGTTAATATATCCAGGTAGTAGATGAGCCTTTCCTTGAATGGAAAGTCGTCACACTCATTAAACCTCTTACAGGTAGAAAAAGGAGACCAGAAAAGGCATAAACATGAAAATAGCCATTGCATCCTTTTAATTTTATGCCAGTGATGATAGTAAAAACTAAATGTCTCCAGTACAGCAACAGTTACCTAAAAAGTCAAGTTAATTTAGTAAGTAACCAACTGTCAAGCAAATGTAGCAATGTAGTTAAACATAAAATATTTGTGACATAGTGAAGTTGAAATATGTTCCATGGGTATGTATCTGTTTCACTTGTTTGTCTGGTCTCTTGTCTTTGCATTATTATTAATGTATGAATTTATGATATAAAACTGTCCATATTATATCAAGTGCCTCAAGTGCTTTACATCATATTAATATCTGCTTTAAAAATTAGTGAAAATGTGTGGCCTTGTATGTGATAGCACTTTGGCACTTGACAATGAATTTATAACTAATTTCAGACAATATTCAATTCAATTCTATCTTACAGGCTAATCATCAAACCACCCCACCAGCTCCAGCAACTCCACCAGTCCAACGACCCCACTGAGAAACTGCATCACTCTACCAGAAAATTCATCACTCCACTCATTAGCCATCCTGCTGAAAACAAAGACATACACCCGTTAACAAGCCACATTTAAGAGTGAAATAAAATAATAATAAGCTTATGTCATTTCAGTCTCTGTAACAGACTACCTGCTTAATAATAACAATAACGAAATAATAATCGGTCCTACTGTACATGTGTAGTGTTTGTTGTATTATTTGCCTGTATTAAATAAATAATAACAACACCCACCACAACTGAAACTTGAGACTGCATGACTACAGGAAAATCTCTTGCTTAGACTTTTCTATCAGCTCCTATTAAGGAGAGAGAACAATGTGTCAGAGGTTTAAGTTGTGTGGCACAGTTTAAATTCATCAATGTATCTAAGTTTATTGTTAGTATAGTTAACTGCAGTTAGAACATATAAATCTAAGTAGCTATTATCTACCAATACACATTAACTAAAGCTGACTACTACTGGATGTGAGAGATCAACTAATATGTTAAAAAGACAAGAAATGCAGTCATTTCAGCAACAAATGTGGTCGAAAAATACTGAAATAAATGTGCTTTGGTGCTGAAATTCAATATTTGAAACTATCTATCACCACAAGTCATATTCCACGCCATTTCCCTTCTTTCATTAACATATCAAAGCTTTAAATATGCTTTGTCTTGCGAATCGCGATGACATCCTGAAGAGGTAAAACATTGCCAGCATTTAAAATATAACAGCAGAGGATCCAACGCCCCCGAGCCCCAACTACAATATTTAAAATTACTCTTATTTTATCGCTCAGGCATACGTGTCAACATCTGTTTAAATGTTTTATTACGTGAACCGCAAGAGCAAAGTTTGTGGCGACTGAAATTTAAAGGCTCTGGTAACTGCAACAGTCTTCTTACAAACACCAGTTCAAACATGTTCACCTTCAATTCAACACCGCCAGCTCAGTAACAAAAACAAGCTTTATGAATATTTTATGAGATATAGAGTGGCATCAGGTATAAAAAGTAAACTTTACTTACTTGTTGAGTGTGCTCTTCTCTTCCCCTCTCTGTTTTTGAACCGATGCAGGCACACTGCACAATACTGTGCAGCGTCGAGCTTCTCGAGTCACTTCAGTAAGGAGCGTTTTGGTTGGTGGATCAAAAGCTCAACGCGATTGGCTGAACAGGCCATCCTTAAAAAAAAGTTACGCTTGAATCTCACCGTGGCAGGACAGTCTCAAAAATACCACACACAAATTCAAAGCAACCCACACACGTGTGACGATTTGCAAATGCAGATTCACCAATCCATAAATACATGTAACAACATTCACAAATGTTTACTGGAAAGTGATTCAAGAACATGATTTATACATATTTGTGAAAACATTCTGAATTTATTTCTGCGAGATATATTTGTGTGAGCATTTGGGGAAAATGTTTGTGAATTTATGAATTGTGTTTTGAATTTACGAATCGAATCTGATTTTTTGAATGTGAATTGTGCTGTGAATTTATGAATTGTGTTTTGTAAATGTATTATTATTGAGACTGATCTGTCTCCATACATGCTCTATCCATCTGACTGCCTGTCTGTGTGGCAACATGTAAATCAGGATGCGTAATTGTTGAAAGCTCACAAGAAATCACGGTTCGTTCTCTAAATAGTAACACACAAAATACGCTAAATATGGGTACTGTATCTAAAAGTTTTGTTGTTCTTGTTTGTCTATTCCAGAGCTTCTGTCATCACATCTCACATCATCAAGGTTCATATGCCGACACATCCTAAAGTGATCACCAGGGGTCAGTCTTTCTCTTTATCATACCTAGTTTTGAATCACAAAATTCTATAAACGCCTTTCAATTGATATAACCTACCTATAAGTGCCTGCCATACATTTCAGATAACAACAACATGCAATATCATTCTTTACATTTCACCTCACATAATAGATTTGAACTGTCTGACGGCACCAAAACAAGACACCTACTGTAACCAGAAGTGCCAGAGACCAGTTGGTATTAACCAAACAATTAGTCCTAAGTATAACAACAAGATGTTTTTATTAAGTTTGATGTCATTTAGTTTTACATTTCCACAAGAATTTCCACCTTCATTTTCTGGTCCTCACGGATTGTGTTCACACAACCTTTCACAAACTGTGAGGTTTATGAATACAGGAAACCGGGTTCCCACTGGGTGTCCTACATGTGATATAAGGGAGCCATTGTCAGTCAAGCCAACCCAGCAAAAGGCCAAATCAGAGGCCAACGTATAGAGCAGGTCATGCATGCTGTCAAAGTCATCCATCCAGAACCCAAAACATATGTGTCTATCTCAGCACAGATCTTTTTTATTATTCATGCCACTCTTTCGTGAACCAACCGTAAAACATACTGTTACTGTAAACCCCTCTGAAATAAACACATGCTTCAATCTTTCTAAAAGAGAACCGCTGCATGCAATATAAAGACTTAATCTGAAGCTTATGACTGCATGAAATGACTGTCCTGAATTCCATTAATGTTCAAATCAGACTTCATTGTGCATTTGCAAGTCCCCAAGCCTCCATTATTTTATCCCTGCACACATATAGCTGCTCTCTGCTGGATAGTGCTTTCCAGGACAGTTGTAGGATTTTGATTCGAAGAGAATGAAAAAGCACGTTGTATTAGGGCGTTAATGGCTGCACATGTGTTTCACATTAGATGGGTGCTTCACACAAAAGGACATCTTACAATAGCCATATGTACTGTGGAGACACAGTTTTGAATGAAGTGTACAGATGTATACATTTATTCATGTATTTTTGTAAAGCATCCTTGTTCAACTAAAGCAGAATTGCAGAAAAATCACTATTGATTTCGCCCGATTTACCAGAAGTGTATTTGGAGCTCAATTTGCCTTGTGAAGTGATAGTTCACCCAAAAATGAAAATTCTGTCATCATTTACTCACCCTTTTGTCATTTCAAACCTGTATGACTTTTTTTCTTCCGCAGAGCGCAAAAGAAGATATTTTGAAGAAAGTTGTTAACCAAACAGCAGCGGCACCCACTTCTGTTGTATGGAAACAAAACCATTGCAAGAATGGGTGCCGGTTAACAACATTCTTCAAAATATCTTCTTTTGTGTTCTGCAGAGGAATGAAAGTCATACAGGTTTGAAATGACGAAAGGGTGAGTAAATGATGACAGAATTTTCTTTCTTTTTTTTTAAATGACTATTCTTATTTTTTCATGAAATATTGCAGCGTTTATAGTGAATAGCTTATCAATGTTGGTCATTTCTTTTTAAAATTCACGTACCCTCATAATCTTCAGTTGAAATCTGAAAATTCACCTCCGCCCTGAAATGATACATCACAAATGAAATATATATATTTGACTTGACATTCATTTCTATGGGCAGGTTCAGTCATTTTTAACTGTATTCAGCAGCTGTTTCAGAGAGGAGACGGTGTTTTCAGTATCTTCCAGCACACTGACCTTTGATTGCTGTAATAACTAAACTAACACACTGGACAAACTCAGAGTGTTTGGCAGTCTGTCAGCAGACTCCAGCAGCACTAAAACTCAATCCCCTCTGCGACAAACAACCGTCTACCAGTGTCTCGGTCGACGAGCAAAACGCTGTTGAGTGTTTCATTCAGTTCTCTGTCAGTTGAGAGAGGGCACATATGTTTCTCTGTTGGGCAGCTTGAGACATCCCATCCCTGGTGAACAGGCTCTGTTTGCCATCCTCAACTGTTTCCAGCATGTAACTGTGGTGATATAACAAGCGCAGTAAAGCAAAATGGCAGTTTTAAACAACAAGCATTTTTCCATATGAGGTCATTAAGGAAGAGTAAACCAAATCCATTTACACCAGTGATTGCTAACTGGTGGGTCACAGCCTAAAATGGGTCGCAGGACAGCTTATTTCCGAAAACTATAAATGAAACTATGTAAGATGAAAGTAAATACATTCCAGACTACAAGAAATATAGGCTCACTCTTGAATGATAAACATTTTTGGTACTGTGTGGGGTCGCCACTTGAGGTCCTGTGTGTGGGTCCTTAAAGAGATAGTTCAGCAAAAATGGTGATCATTAATTCACCCTCATGTTGTTCAAAACCATTTATTTATTCTTGAAACACAAAAGAAGATATTTTGAGAAATGTCTAAGTGGTTTGTGCCCATACAATGGAAGTCAATGGGGGTCAATGTTGTTTGGCTTCCAACATTCTTTTTTTTGCATTCTGCAGAAGAAACAAACTCATACAGGTTTGAAATTAAATGAGGGTGAGTAAGTGATAAAATAATTTTGGGGTTTTTAAGAACTAGCAGCAAAATATGCTTTTCAGTGAGAAAGAAATGTGGAGAAATTATGCATGTATAATAAATAAATGGGAACAAGAACTCTTTTAAATTATCATCTGAATGAGACGTTTAATTGCCACACATAATAATCACCACATGAAAATCCACCACATTATAAAATCAGTTTAGTGAACAGACAAATTGTTTTGTAACACCAAAGCAAGACAGAGCAAACTACATTCAAGGGCATTGACTAATTATACTGTATGTAAACTCACGTGGCTACAAAATGGTCATTTTATTATGAAATGTGCAGAAAAGACCTTTGGTTCCTCACAAAATATTTTTGGTAAAGTATACAACAATTAATCTGCACAGGTTACATATCACCTGGATTTACATTATAGGAAGAAATGATCTGAGACTTGATCTGCATGTGCCCATATTTTAGCTTAAACCATGCAAACATTCTACAGGTATATCAAATACTCATTAATAAAAAATAAAAAAATAAACATGATGAAATACAAAATGACAACAAGATGTTAAACAAAAACCATTAACATGAACCAACCACTTAATCCAAATAATATAGCATGAAATTCATAAGTCGAATGTCAAAACATATGAAGTGCCATAGCGAACTGCTGTCGTGAATATGTCATAAAGATTTGAAAAAACTGCTTTCCATCCAAGGGTCTTTGGCATTTGACTTAATTCCTATCCATTTTCAGCTCTTTGTTGTTTGTTGACTGGATTTTTACAGTCTTTGAACAATCTCTCCACTGCGTAAAATAAGACTATAAACTGGATATTTGCATCCTCTTAAAGTGGAGAAGATCAAAATGAACTACTCAACATATTTACTGGACACGAGACATTGTTCTGCTGCTCTTACTTCTCCGAATCTTTTGGAAGAGATCTTCTGTAATGTGGCAAGAAATACAGAATGAATAACAGTATTATATCCAAAAATATATTCAACAATTAAAATTATTTGAGACTTTACAAATAAATAATAAACCAGAAACTGTAGGCTATTACATTTTTGTAGAAAGAAACCATAACTGATTCTTTGTAAGTTAGTAAACAATACGTACCACTTCTCATAACCTCGGATCCAACCTGGGATTGAAAATGGGGAAGAAGTTACATTTTGTTTACATATTGCCATTGACAATTAAAACACTTTTAGAAAAAAAACAAAAAAACAAACAAAAAAAATGTTAACATAAAACAAGCAAAATGTTGTTTCAGAACTTATCTATGGAAAAAATAAGCATTACTAACCTTAAAAGCAGGGGCCTGTCTGATCTCAGACCTGTCAGCCTGGTCACTTGCAACCTTAGGAGCTAAAAGAGAATTTCACATGATGTTCTTATGACGTTCTGAAATAAACTTTGTTAAAGCCAAATTGTTGGAAGAAAACGGCGGGCTTACGCAGTGGCTTTACGATTGTATCAACGGCATGTACAACCCCATTGGTAGCCATCATATCACTCTCGACCACAGGCAGTCTGTTGACGTACACGGTTGAGTTACGCTGAAAGAGAAAAACACTTACAATAAATTCACAGTTATAAAATGAAAATAGTTTAAAGAAACAGTTTAACAAAAAATTAAATTTCATCGCATTTTGCCAGTCTGTGGTCACTGCTATCTGTCATTATTCTTTAACAAAAATGTTGTATGTCTATTGAACAACACAAGGGTAAGTAATGATGCAAGAAATGGCTGTTTGGAGTGAATTATAAAGGCATTGAATTATATCATCTTCCATTGTCTATACCTCTTAAACATGGGTTAATACCTTAATTTAAATTCTATGGAAGTGAACAATTCTTTTTCACCCAACAGACACTAAGATGATATTAATGGCATTATTGAGTTCTGACCGTGCCTAACTCCAATTTATCTCCTGCAAGAGGCTTCAGTCTGGTGTGTGAGGTCACTGCGCCGCTGACCAGAAACTCGTCACCAATGTGGTATTTCAGAAGGTTGGCCAGCTCCTTGGGATCTCCTATGTACAACATCACAGGAATACAACAGATGTACTGTAAGCAATTCCAATCAACTTTGTTACAACATTCCCATAGCAACAAATCCAACCATTTGTGCCTAAACATCTGCTTTTCTAAAACACATGGTGATATGGGAGCAATTGTTGAAAGTCAGTACTCATGAGTTTGTTGAGGTCAGCTTGGGGCATTGTGCTGAAGGCAGTGTTGGTGGGGGCAAAGAAAGTGTAGGTCCCTTTTTTGTTCAGGAGCTCTGTCAGGCCTGCTCTCTGAATGGCGCCGACCAGGGTGCTGTACGGATGAAAGTTCATTAAACCATATGATTAGAGGTATATCCCCAAGCTATAAAAACAGCAGGACTGACAGCTCAAATTCCACTCAAGACTATTAAATATCTGATGAACACTTAGCCTCAAGTAAGAACATGCAATGTGGTCATTAGGAAAATTGGTTTTGAGAGGTTTTCGAGAGGTCTTTGAATGTGGGTGAGAACAGCAGCTGCATAGTCCATTTCAATAAGCCTATGAAAACAATTACTCAGTTTTCTGTGGGAATTTGTTTATGGTGCATTTCAAATAAAGATGTAAGCTCATCTATCTAGCTATCTTATAATAAACAATTTTCCGGCAGCTAGTAAAATATCTTAAAATTAAAAAATTGTAAAATAAAATTACATGTTTTTCTTGAAAATGTGTTGTCTTTTTGAAAATTTGATGTTTTTTACCGTATTTTAAAAAATATGTGAAAAATCAACAATTCTGTAAAATTACACTTTTTTATATTACATGTAAACATCTCTAAAGAAAAATAACAGTAAAATTCTGTAAATTTAAATTACATGTTTTTTTTACAGTGTACTGTATGTTTTGTACTAAAGATTATGCTCTTCTGTTTTTTATATTCTTTTAGCCACTCACAAGAACCTCTAGGCCACGTTTAACACTGCACGGTAAAGATTTGTATTTCTAAGGTTATTGCCTTCTCACCTAAACCGATCATCTGCTTTCAGGACGTCCATAACGGTCCCCATGGGAGGCGTCAGGAGCTTATCAACGATGAACATAGTTGCATAGCGGCCATTTTTGTCGTGGGCGGCAATGCAGGCGTTTTCAATGCACAGGTTCTGTAAAGTCCATGCAAGTGAAATAGTTACTGGTTGAGAAGATCAGCACAGTTGTTTAAAGACTATTTTTTCTCACAAGTCAAAGA
This sequence comes from Triplophysa rosa, assembly GCF_024868665.1. Classification (NCBI taxonomy): domain Eukaryota; kingdom Metazoa; phylum Chordata; class Actinopteri; order Cypriniformes; family Nemacheilidae; genus Triplophysa; species Triplophysa rosa. The sequence continues at coordinate 8,945,209 of NC_079902.1, forward strand.
AGGAAAAAGTTAAGGTGATCCAAAGGAGAGGTTTCCGGTGGTCTGTGAATATCATTACAAAGCAGAAATGTGAGAACTCACAGAGAACTGAATCTCGCTTACCGCCAGCTACAACATGACTGGAAATAAAATTGTGACTCATTTGATGGATTGGAAGGGGGAATGTAAAAATTCCCTTCCTCACTATTGTGTTTTAATGTTAAACTGTTTTCTTCTGTATAGATAGCACTATTTTCTGTAGAAATGACGGCTTGGGTTCGTTAAATTACATAAGCATGCATACTTCAACACTTACATTTCTGTACACAAACACTCTAAGCTTCAATCCATCAAGTGTCTCCAACTCTTGCCCGTGGTAAAGGCTTTTGGAGGAAAGCTTCCCCTTGAGAATGTGGTTCCTCATCAGTTTCTTCATATCAGGTGTCATTGTCAAGCTCTTGCCTACACACAAATCATTTATTATTAGTACAAATAAGATTCCGTTTCAGTTTTTAACGAAAATAAGGTGATCCAACCTTTAAATGCATCATTCAGGGGGGCTAACAGTGTCAAAGCCTCCGAGCCAATGAGGTGATTGTTAAGACCAGCGTCGGTTAAAAGTTTTGAGGCTGTGGTAACAACCGATCCTTCCGCAAGCTCCAGAAGGGTCTTGGCTGGTAGACAGAAAAGTAAAGTAAGTTTACTTGGTTAAACATCCACAGCATTTTTCAAACCGTGAGTGTTTTAAAGATCACCTGAATCAGGAATTAGGAGTTCGTTGATGTAGTGAATGACTCCATTGGTTCCAAGTTTATCTTTTTCTTTGATGATGGCTTTGCCGTTGAGGGTCATTTGATCTCCATCACAACCGACCTCAAGCACAGTGCCCTGCAAGGTCTCCAGAGGCGTTCCAGCCACGATGGACTCGGAGCAGTGCAGGTTTTTCAGAATGTGGTAATTCAGCAGATCTAAAGTTGATATGGGATGTGTTATTATGACTGGAAAACTATAAACTCAAAAATATAAATGATAAAATTCTTTAAAGCTAAAGAATAAAAATGTCTATTTATCTATATTCTCTAATGCACATCTCTGGTGTTCTTGTGTATAATTCTTTAGTGAACGTTACTTTTGTAAAAAGTAAATGTAATTGTGTTTGTAATATATTATGAAAATGAAATATGTAGAGATGCACCGATATATTGGCCAATAATCGGTATCGGTTTTCACACAGACGATGATCAGGGCCGATATATCCTGTCAATCAAAGAGGACAGGAAAATGCAATGATTTGTGCTCTGTTTAGAAAATGTTAAGAAACATCACCAGTTTGATGTTCAATGTTAATAGTCTTTATATGAATGAATAACATTCAGAAAGTTAAGAAATATTAATTTAATCTTCAGAATCGGTATTGGCAGATATCAAATAAGTTAGCTCCGCCCCTCAAATTCCTTACTTTCTGACCCTCTAGTCTACCTTATAGGGAAAATACCTTTAAGAGCAACTGGGTCTCCCAAAATTCTGGTCAGCGTGTTTGGAGGAATCTTCTCGAAGGCTTCATTGGTCGGAGCAAAGATTGTGTAAGAGCCCTCACTTTCCAACAAACTGGTAAGACCTGCTGCAGCAACGGCAGTCTGGATCATAAGGAAACATTGAGTATAAAAGTTGAACACATGTTTAGTCAGCAAAACTCCTCCACCTTCCCCATTAAAAAAGAGATCTACCCGCAGAGTGTCCAGTTCATCATCTGTGTCAATCATAGAGTTGACGTTGTTTGTGATGGCAGTGATTACTCTGTCCACCACGTGTACGATTCCATTGGTGGCCTGCTGGTCTGTCTTCACCAGTCTTGCACAGTTGACTGTCACTATCTGCAACAAAACATATGGCCTGAGAAACATTGCTTCACGACTTGCAAATCATTTGGAATAAACACAAGTCAACATGAGATGCTCGAAAGCACTAACCAAACGTAAATTAAACAACATATTTTCGGTGAGAAAATCTAAACAAAGCGGATTAAAGCAGCAGATTGATGGCCGGCCATCTTTTACTCACTCCGTTAGAATAGTGGTTGATATGAACATCAAAGTCCTGATACATGGAGGTGAAGGCAGCTCCGTGCTTTAGATCATCTGAAGTCAATCGTTTGTTGACCATGTGGTAGTGGAGAGCATTGAGGAGCTCAATGTTGACGTTGCTCACCAGGGCATCCAGAATTTCCTGCAGGTCATTATGAAATATTTTATGGTTTGTAAAGCACGTACAATATGCCAGGGCACAGAATTTCTGATAATGACTTTGAGAACTGTAATTGGCTGAGAATGAAAAGCTCTTTTCATGTTCTGGATGATGTTAAAAACTCACAGTGGGAAGTGCAGCCCAAGCCTCATTGCTGGGAGCAAAGAATGTGAAGCTGCCAGGACCTTCAATCTCTTCTTGAAGTTTCGCTCTCTCAGAGTACATCTTAGTCGTGGTGGCTCCAACCACACCCAGGGTTTTGTAGATGTTCACTAGAGGTAGAGCTTTGAAAAAAGGGATTATTTTCAAGTTTGGGTCGTTTCTTACTCATTTGTTAAAAATAAACTGCTGTTCATTAACCGAGATTAATTATTTTTACCTGCTGGACAACCCTTTTCTCCAATAACCTTCTCATAGCCGGGGCAACACTCATAGCTGATCACCCTGCAAAGTAAAAAAACCTGATTTTTTTAAACGGAACAGAATAATAAAATCATGACTTTCACTATATTTTTTACTGACAACCGGCCCTATTTTGAGCATTGGTTGCAAAAACAAGTTCAGAACATGAATGGTAAGTGTTTTAGCTTTCAAATGATCAAATCAAAGGTAATAAAAATGCAGACCTTCCGGCCCGTCAATGGGACCTGTTCATTTTAAAGAGTTAAAGAATGATTGGAAATGGGAGTTCATTGCATGAAAATCAAGTCTATTAATATGAAGGCTGCGTTGGAAACCACTATTTTATACTGTCTTTTAACTCACGTGGCTTAAGCTACACTGTACATCTTTATTTTATTTTGTGCCAGGTATTTCCATAATAAATAAGGTTCTGCTTAAATTGCTCTTAGAGGGTCATTAAATCTAATTTCCTTTGGTAGCAGAAGAATCCAGAGGTACAGCACCGGCCACAGGAAACTCCTGAGGGAGAGCTCGAAGAGCAGCACTGCCGCCAATATAAATAATGGGAAATTCCGAGGAACCACCAGGCAAAGGTGCAATAAATGGGAGACTGAAGATTGACACATCTTTTTATGGATGTTTCCTTCTCAGAAAAATATTTAGATCAATGGCTAATGTAGTAATTTTTTCGTCGAAACCAGCTCATTGCTAGCAAAAGGTAAGGGCAATGGTTGCTTTTTTGTTTTTATGATAAAACAATTCAATTAAAAGTAAGTTACATGAAAACTCAAATACAAAAGTTCATATTGTCGCTGTCCTGTCGCAAAATCTGTGTTTTTCAGAAAATGGAACAAACAAAACACAATATTTTTTACATAAATAAATACTGTGTTGTCAAAGTTGACAAGCACTTTTGAATACTTTTTTATTGGTTGTACATTTGCGAAACCCATTGACAAAAATAATAATAATGATTTATGGCGAAAAATAACAATACAAGGTTTAAGAAGGACAGCAGCGATATGAGAAAAGACTGATTCTTTTGGTTTTACTAGTGTTTAGGTTTTTTATTAATTCCTAAATAATATGACAACTATTTTACATTCTACAGGAGGTCTAAGTGCTTTCAGGAATTTGGATTACTACCTCCCATGGGTTGTTCCATTTCCAACCAATTCCAACAAATTGTTAGCATCTTACAGTGTACAAAAGTAGAAAACTAGAAGGTAAATCTAAACAAAGACAACAATCCTGACATTCAGGGATGGGGTAGACTTGTAAAACACAGCTGGAACGCAGACTGAAATGATTATCAAAACAGATGGTAACTCAACTCCTGTTTGTTCTCTGCCAGCATAAACAAAGATGGTAGTCATGGATTTATGACAAAATAAACAGCTCGCCAGCATAATTTATGTATCGTGCACGTTGAACTTTCAAGTGGTGTGACAAGATGTCGCCAGTAAGTATTGTGAAAGTTTTATTACCGCAAATTGTTACTATACTCAGAATATGGAAGGACGGTTGATTCACCATTTTTGGATTTTCTAAAAATTCAGTTTTCGGTTTCACTTCCCAAAATATGAAGGACCCAAAACATGATTGCCTTAAGAACATTTAACAAGAATTAACCGTTTTGGGAACTGGACATAAATTCAACATTTAACACACATTTTTCTAAAACGTATAGTATAAGCATTACCAGTTAACAGTTTTACTGCATAATATAACAGATATACAGATGGCAAGTAAAATGAAGGCACTAGAGAGTTATTGGTAAAAAAAGTTATTGGTCTCTCCTCAAGTGACCTGGAAACATCATGTTCCACAGCATTGACCTTCATGAACCAACCATACAAAGAGTGCAATTGTTCCCACAAAACTCCTTCGACCCCAAACCTTGAAACCCGAAAACAAACTCTATAAATCAAGTCAACTTCAGTCTGACAGAATCCAAACTTCTTTCATCAGTAAGCTACATCCTTTCACCACAAGACATTTTCACATACATGACACGAACAGAAAACTCTTTGGAAACTACTGAATGATTTGTACAGTAGCCTATGTGTTTAGGGATATTAGATCCTCAACAGGACTCCCGATTGAAGTAATTTCCTAAAAACATTCAAGCACCCATAGCAACCCTGACTTCCTCTCTGCATTCTTGAGAATCGCAATAAATGAAATACTGTTTAAAAAACAGGAAGATTAATAAAAAAGTCCTTCTCTGTCTCACTTTGAAAATCTCATTCCTGATCAAAGTTTTGAAAGTGTCACCTCTGTAACGTTTGAAATCATGACTCTTAAATAAACTTCTTAATCCTTATACAAATCTTGTGTTGCAAAAGCAATAATGTAAAACTAACTTAGCATAGCATTATATCCAAACATGTTTTTAAACAGATAATATTAAACATCCCCATAACAGTTTATGTTGTTGTTCTACCGACTCTGCCTGCACACCTTATGTAAGTAACCTAAATTAGTTACATAATATGTCTGTTTATCTTGCAATTTACCTTTACACACAAATAAACATTCCAGACTCCATGACAAACTCCAGACTCAAACATTATACAGCATAACCATCTTGACCTACTACATGCTTATTAGCCACAAATACAGTCTCTCTCTCTCTCTCTCTCTCTCTCTCTCTCTCTCTCTCTCTCTCTTTCCCCCAAAATTATAAAACTGTTCCAACATACTTGATGGAATTGATTGTGTTTTGTTTCTTATTTCTTCCTTTTAATTTTTGATTTCTCATTACTTTACTATTTCATTGGGATATTTTGAGTAACGTGACCATCACTGCATCATTCAATTTGTCGTTTATATCTTCATTTACTGTACGCTTGTCCTTTTATTTCCATATGAAACCTGAAGATGCTGTACCTCCTCAGCTGTCTATGTAATGTTCAATGTTCACCAAATAATACTTTTTCCCTCTGGGGGCATTAGGTGGATGTCAGTCAAACAGAGCCTCTATTCAACTTGTCATCCAGTTCCAGGTCCTGGCGCATTGGACGGCTTTGAGTCAGAAAGGCAGTCAGATTTGTCAGCCTATATGAATGAACTGTGCATGATGTTAAGCTATTTAACCCCACAAGGACTGAAACCAATTACCAAGAGACATATGGTAGCCATTACTGCACAGCGCTCTTGTCAAGTTGAACTCAAATACCCTAGCCGTTCCATTATAAAGCTTTTGGGTGCAAAAAGAAAATTACGTTTTCGATTTGTTAGTAAAATTAAGATGTTCATTTATCCAGATACATAGAAAGTTGAAAGACGTTTTTTAAAGGAAAAGTTACTTTTTATTGTGGCACAGCCAATACTTTACACTGCACTACAGTACAGGGTGGTTTAACTTATTTCTATTTAGGCTTATTTAAGTCTACTTGAATGTTTAAGAAGTCAAGGTTTTTACCTATAATTAGTCAGACGGTTACCTCTCTCTTTATATCTCAGTTCTTAACCAAACTTAACCAAACGAGTCTACACAGTGACCCAGAGAAGCCCTAAAATCCCCAAACAGTGTACTATTCAGACTTTTTACAACTGTTCTTTAAACCACACCGACAAACTAAAAACACAAACACCTGACTCAAAACAGTCCAATCTCAATTTTGGTCATTCATCATACAGTGACCAATCATGACAATTTACAGTAAATTGAATTAAAAAGGTGATCGCAATCTTTTAAATTTCCAGTCAATTTATTATTCGTTATTAACTTGAAAATTTTATTTGGCTGAAGAGTCTCTCATCTGCAAATTGCCAACTATTTTTCAACCCTAACAGAGAAATGCCATAGCTCACACTGACAGACAGACACTTTTGCAAAGATGCATGTTTGAATAGCAGATATCTGCGGTAACTCACGTTGGTTTGCCGCATATTTTGCGGTGATACCATTGCTTGCAGTTGGTGAAATACTTCTTATCCGTTCCCTGCATCTTCTGCATAGCACAAACATTTGGGCTGCAAAACACAAATGCAAATGTTAACGTCCCATTCATTGACTAAACGTCAGCGGGCTTCATGCATTCTGCACAACTGCAGAAATAGTGAAACTTTTCAATAACAATTTCACGCTCGAGTCCCAGTTTCTCGTTGTAAAATGTGGTCTTTACCCATGAGGTCTTCCACGTATTTTGCTGTGCTGAAGAACCGCCTGGTAGGGGGATTTTGAGGCAAAAACGGTCGCGATGAAAGTGATAGCCAAAGCGAAAAGAGTTAAGCGCTTCATCTCGGACCCTCCGCGCGCACCCAGACCAGGGCTTCGTGCAGCAGAGCCTGCGTTAAATACTGAGCAAAACCCCTTTTCAGGGAGGAGCTTGGGAGGTCCAGCAACATGACACTTCGTTTATAGAGTTTATAAAGATGACAGTCATCACAAGGTAAAGATAAATGTTATTGAATTATAAAACGTATTAATGACGCATTGTACAACTTCCTGGTTACATTATGCTCATGCTCATTTTTACACAGTTTTAAACAGTTATTTACACGAAAATAATTGTAATTGTCATTTAAAATGTAACCAAGCTTCTGTTGTGAGTCTCATTAAAATTAAGTTTTCAAACATTATATAATAATACCTTGAGGAACTGACACTATGTCTCTTTATATGAAGCAGTAATATGAATCTGTCTAAGGAGCACCGAAGAAGAGCAATCACATCTCATGAATCAATGTGAAATGGATTGTTTACAAAAAGGACAACTTAAATTAAAACTTGGAGGCTTTTCACATAAAACTTAGTTTGTCAAAGTGTTATGTATGGACTTTTATCCTAAAACAAGTGGGACGCATGAAGAGAAATCCACATGCAAGTTGTAACCACACACAATGTAAACACATAAAAAAACCTCACAAACACATCTCTTTCTTTTTGTATTTGTGTTAGCTGATTGAATTTACTGTGCTTATTTAAGCCATTTCCTTTACATTCAAACAGTCCCTACTCAACTTATGTTGCTTTACACAAAAGTGAATTATGTGCTCAAGAAATGCAGCTACTCTAGAAGCTGTTTTAAATTATGGTCATGAATAAAAAGTCCTGAGGGAGACATTTTTACCCTTACTTTGTGCCTCTCTGCCAATGCCTAAAACATTTTTGTCCTTTAAAATAACACTTTAAACAGCAATTCACATTTCACTTTCCTGTCAGAATTCTGAGCACTATTCATTTTATAAAGTGATAAATTAACACAATGTTCCCTGGTCGGATGAGCTTACTACACATGAAAAGGTTGGAACAAAAAATCTTTTCAGTCAAAACTTTTCCTTTGTCAAAACATCTGCGACGCCCACCTTTGCCTTCAGTAAAATAAAACATTTATCAGCCTTGTGGGCTATACAAGAAGGTTTTTTAAACATTTTCAGACTCGCATTCAAACCACAGATTTTTCATGTTGTTCTTAAAAGATTGATAATTTCTTAATTGTTTCCCTATGTTCAACACTGCTGCCATACAAATGAAATTGCAACCTGAAAGTCTGAAAAACCGACTTCATTCATATAAAGTTAACAACTCCTTGTGTATATGTAGTATTTGCGGTAATGCCCTCAATCTGAACCTGATTCCAATAAACATTTAACTGCACAATAAAAGAGGTCAGGTTTTTAATGCAGATGGATGACATTAGAGAAAATGGAACCATAAACTTGTAATATTTCTCCTAGACATGGTGACATTTAAATACCTCTTGCAAAGGCTTCAGTATCCAATATGGAAGTAGTTTAGTTTTTACACGACCCCAAAACCCTAAACAAACTAACACATGTAGTAATAAGTCTTGCAGAGAAACACTAAATTAAATAATTTTTATGAAGTTAAGAAGTATTTGTTTCATACAGAAAGTCCAAGATGATTTACCATAAATGTTGCAAATGAAATATGAATGATTGAAATGTCATGCTCGGCCAGGTATCATTTTTTTATTTGTACTGTAGGTGTGACTCTTGAGTCTAGTTTTGTCATTCTCCTATAATTCTACGGGATGATGGTTAAAGACTCCTCATCTCCTCAGGATGGCCCAATGCTCCATTAGCTCTGTGGTATTTTGTTGTGAGCAAAGTGTCAGTGAGGAATTTTCCCTCATTGCCCTGCATGTGAAATAAAGCCTTTCTTTTTTATTTTCACATTGTGTTTTTAAGTTTATTGAATAACAGGAACATCTACTGAGTTCACGGGGTATTTTCAGATCTGGATTTTCTTTCCTTACATAAAACCACCAGGGATCCAGGATGCAGAATTTTGCGGTGGACCGCTATGGGACGGATGTCTGCCACGTCGAATATCATATCATACATGCAGGATGGCAGATCTAACTGTTTAAATAAGAGATCAATCTTAAATTTGATACATTTGTATCTTTATGTAATTACTCTTAAAAGTGTCTTAAAGCGATACCCAAAAAGAAAAATTCTGTCATCATTTACTCACCCTCAAGTTCCAAACCTGTATAGATTTTGTTGTTTTGCTGAACACAAAAGAAGATATTTGGAAGAATGCTTGTAACCAAACAAACATAGTAGTCAAACTGTTTGGTATCATTCTAAAAAATATCTTCTTTGGTTTTCTTTTGGTTTTTTTGGAGTGACATGAGGATAAGTAAATTATGACGGAGTTTTCATTTTTGGGTGAACTATCCCTTTTAAAGCTTGGTGCTTTTCCAGACAGTAATTATATAGATGCTTTGCTGTTAATATATTTATTACATTTAAAGCAAGCATTTTCAATTAAATGTGTTCAACATAAATAACTTAAAGGCAACGTTAAGCATCCTCAGATTTTGCTGGATTCCAAGTTTCAAAGTAAAAACATTCTCTGGAGAACCATTTGTAAATTTCAATTGGGGTTCAGGAAGCCAGAAATATTGGTCACCAACCCTGCTCCTGGAGATCGACTGTCCTGAAGATTTCAGCTTTAACCCCAATCAAACACAGCTGAACTGTCTAATCAAGGTGTTCAGGTTTGCTTGATAATTACAGACAGGTGTGCTGAAGCAGGGTTGGCGCTGCAGTCTGCAGGACGGTCGATCTCCAGGAACAGGGTTGGTGACCACTAATCAGTTTTTTCTATCCCTCTGTTCAAATACAATAAATGTAAATCTTTCCTGTTTTGATCTATGGATTAAAATACAAGCTCTCTATGTTGCTCTGATGGTATGAGAATTACATTTCAGTGAATTTCATTTCAGTGAATGTGCATCTACTGTATTTGTGCACCAAAACATGAAAAATGTATGAAGGATAAAGTTAAAATACAAACTCTGCACTGATTTACAATCTGATCTACTCACGTGAGCTTTATTCCATGTTTGTTATTCTATGTCAGAGTTAAAATATGGCACATTACCTTGTTTAGGTCTGTTTCTTCAATTACTTTTTATGGCCGTGTCCAGGAGTTGCCATGGGGTCAGTGTTAACGTTCAGCTCAGCCACAGCCACACCCAGGGACATACATTCCTTTGCACTAAAACCTTCACAGGGAGAAGATATTTCAATTTGTCCTTTGAATTTTGATACTTTAGATGCCCAGTAAACAGAAAATAGTCATTTTTGCATTCCACATCAAGAAGTTTGATGTTTTATTCCTGCTCTTTAAATGCGCTCACTTAGCACTACCTCCCCTTTAAAGCACCATGTGTTCCTCAATGTTTTTCGTACTTTGTCTTTCCCTTTTGAATCATTAGTTCTTTCCATTGTTGATCCAGCACTCAAGTGGCAACAGAAATCATTTGAATTGATTAAAAAATATCCATGAAGCATCCTTTTCATATCAAGCCATGCGGAGCGGGAATCTGGTAACCTTAAGGGGGAACAATTAAGTGTGTGTGTGTGTGTTTTTAACTTCCCATGGGGTACCGGTTGTCTCCATACCATCTGGCATTGCTTCCTTTGTCTATGCTCTGGTTAACTGAAGTTAGAAAACCATTTAGGAAAGGACAGAGCATTGACCCTGGACAAAAGATTTTGAGCAGTGTTTATGAGATATGAAAACACTGTGCTTTGCTATATAAAGATATAAAGCTAAGCATATAAAGATTAAACAGATGGCATTGTGTAACAATAAATTCATATGGTTCTTCCATAAATTGAGTGTAATCTTTGCAATAAACAACCTGAGAGCATCATTCTGGTCCAGTCCATGAATTGAATAAATAGGTCAGCTGGACTGGACAATGATGAGATGATTTAAACCCTCGTCTTAAAAACGGTTGCTTTATTTTTGCATTTTTCTTGGACTGCGTAATCCAGTCTGTGTTTGTGACACTTTTGTAGAAATATTGCTTTTAATCCCATCCATCATGAGTCCTAATACATCAAGTGACATTTTTTTGTGTGTACAATTGGAAAAGTAATGCACATGCCATTAGAGTTGCTCATTTTTGTTTAGATAGAGGGACTGTCATAGTTTTTCTCTTACTAAAAAACTGTTAATGGTGCTGTAACAGAGTAGAAATAATCCCTAACCAGGAATAAGAATATGCATGCAGTATTTATAAAGATTTAAAAGACTTGCAGGTTTCTCAGCAGCAGAAGTCATCATATTGGGTAAACTTCTGTAGGAGTGAATGGGAGACTACCACAAATATATTTTTTTGCATTCTCATTTACTCAATTAGCAAAAGAAAAACTCAACGATAGTGTTCTCACTACTTTCAACAAAATGAAAAAAAGTCAAAAGAGAGAACGATGTCAACTTTACCGTGACTTACGCTGTATAAAAAAACCCTGGCATTAGCGTTAACTGTTTTTTGTCATCTGATGCAAAGGTAATATAATACATAATACAAAGTATAGTGTTATAATCGTACATACATTTAAAAAAAATGAAAATATAAAATTTTTTGAAGGATTTACGATTGACCGTTAAACACATCATCACAGGCTTGTGAAAAAGGTCCATAATATTAATGATGCTTTTAAGATCTCATATGAGATAAAGAGAAAAAAATTATGTTTGACACTGATACAAGAATAATGACTATTGGAGTTACATAAAAAAATACGTTTATAATTTTTGCGAATAAATACACTGAAATTACAATACAGTGTGTTCAAATAAAACATGTAGGATTGTGTTGGTGCCCGCTTTGCAACTGACTCAGGATCAGGTTTCAGGTAGACAAACCTCAAGGGAAAAAGGTCAACAAAAAGTCCTCTTGCAGTTTCTTAATGTGTTTGTACGAGTGCTATAGAAAAGTTCAACAAGACCAAGGAAAAGTTCAGCAGAGCCACTCATGCTCAATGCACTTCATACCCACTTAACATAAACCACAGTATTTTTGCAGTGGCTGCAATGCTTGGACGTGTGAGATGTGTCATGTGCATACATCACAAACTGCCCTGGTTTAAGCCCACTGAATCAGTCTAAAGTGAATCATTGTGCTGCTAAACCACACCATAGATGAGGAGGGCCTGTGTGATCCGATGACCTTGCCACATGAGGAGAACACTGACTCATTTTGGGACATTCCAGCAACACACTCAACAAAGCCTGTAATGTCTGGACAGCTGGAGATTACAAGGCTAAAAGCAAAAGATGGATGTGGAGGCGACCACTGCTGACATTTAAGGCCAGTTCACACAGGAGATAATCACGCATCAGGACAGCTAATTTAATGTGGCGTTGTTTCAATGTAAATACAGCAGTGAAGAGCACATGTTGCACCTTGAAATGCAGGTTCCAAAAATGCTTTTATAGTCTTATGTCATAGGAAAACCTCTTGTAATTTAAAAAAAATAAAAAACCACCAACGTATTTTCACTTTCACGCTGTTGATGAATGATAGAACTAATAATAATATGTTAATTTCAAGAACATATTCAAATTCCAAATAATACATAGATGACCGAATTGTAAAAAATATGTACATTTACATTAAGATTAATGTTCTCTGATGTTGAAAAAAATCTTTATAGCCTAATTAAAATTGTATAATTGTAAAATTGCCTATATTTTCCAAGGGGTTCATGAGTGCCCTCTTGTGAACAATCATTGTTTCTTTTAAACTTTTACTGTAAATTCTGCTAAATTACAATGAATTAATGATATGCAATATATAATTGTGACCGTCTGTGAAGGCTAAAATCTCAAAATCGAATTATGAGAAAAAGAGCATCAACGTTTTATTTCAACCATTAATTTGAGTATGATTTCAATTTTTGACATGCCATTACTCAATATAGACTTTATATATATATGTATATATATATATATATATATACAGTATATATATATAAAGATATCAAGGTTATTTCGTGGAATATTCTTTACATTATGTGGGATGATTCTATGTAGAAAACAGTAAATCACAAAAAATGACTTTAGCTGGGTTTTCACAGACTGGGTCACAACTGTGAATACAACAGTTTAATATAAAACCTGCAATTGTATCTTTGTAGCCTTTATTCTAATCAAAGAAACTATTAAGGTTTATTGACCAAAATGTAAAATGTTAGTTTTATTTCTCAAATTAAAAGGATCTTTGAAGGCTTGAGAAAGTAAAATACACACATCTCATTCATTGGCACCTGCAGACATTTTTAGAGCGGTCTTGTGCATTTATTTATGTTAGTAACACTGGTTAATTGAGGTCCAGTGCTTCTTCATGTGCACGATTCAAGAACTAAACCACCCAATACACTAGTATCATTTTATTGTGCATTCTATGTGGCACATGGCCTGAAATAGCAATCTGCAAAAAGCCCAGCAGCTATAAATTATTATCATTCTGCCTTTCCAAACTTACGAATGCAATTTCTAAATGTCAAATTCAAATATTTTCATTGTATTAACATTCCATCAGCATCCAAACACAACATCATTCATTTTCTTTCGGGGAAGTTTCAGGTTGACTTAACAGTTCAATTGACATTTAAGGGTCTGAATTTCTGGAGAATATTTTTGCATCTGAATTTGCTGTGCTTCATGAAAATACTTTTCAACAAAACTTTTTTGCAGGCTTTGGAAGGAATCATCTATCCAAAAAAAAACACAAAAATAGCTGCCCAAACCTGAACTCCTAATCTGTACAAACCAGAAGATTTTTACTTTTACCAGGCTTGAGTAAGGCAGTCAGTGGCAAGGTGATAGGGAAGACCAGGCAGAGACTTGAAACGAAACAGTAGAAGCTGGATTCGGGCTACACACCTGCACAGGTTAAACAAAACAGTCACGGAAAAGAAATCCTTTGAATTGACAAACATGACACCTGATCCGCGGTTCATCAGTAAGTCTGACCAAATAAGCGCTTGTAGACTGCTCCACCTGAAAAACGACATGATGGTAACGTGATGCCTCACTTATATAATGCCCTCTCTCTCCAGTATACAGGAGTCATACAGAACTACAGAGGGGATGCAATACACCTGCTGCATGATAGCCGACATCAGATACCGGAATACATAGCTGTCATAAAAGTCGAACTAACCTAGAACACAATCCTTTAGACTCAGAGAATTGACAGGCTAGTTGCTACAATAAAATCCGACACCGGAAAACAGAGCGTTTATGAGAAGAAACAACCGGCTTCAACCGTCTGATCCACGGCACCGGGAGGCGAGATGCCAGTCCAGATACCGGACGACACCGATTTCTTATCGTTCCGAGATCAATGTGAGAGTAATGACGGCTGGGTCGCCCGGTATAATAAAGGAGGAGTGACGGTGTGGTGTCGAGATGAGGAGTGCAAAACTGTCCAGAAACTCAAGGCAAGTGAGCTCGAACACCTCAATGCGGAATCAACAGACGCACAAACACGAATAGTTAGTCTTACCTAAACAGTTTGCTTTAGGTGATTCATTGTTTACATTGTGTTCAGCATGCAAAATTCACGTGCAATTCTATAGGCGCTAAGGCTATTAATACGTCCACATTTTGAAATATAATACGAAAATGTGTAAAAACGCAGGCCTATAAAATGTGTAAATGGCATATCAGCATCAAGCCTAAAGAAATGTCTTAAATTTTGAGGGACACTAGTAACATGCTCTAACATGATGAAAAGACCCCACTTCGGACCTGGTGTGAAACCATAACAAATCTGACATTAGGCTACTTTATGTAGCATTGTGTTAGAAGTCTCATAAGATACATGAGGCGACTCATTCCCTCAAAGGTTCTTATAAGAACCATGTCTTTCTTTTTAATAATCTTCTAAAGAAAAAATTGTTCCGCTACAAAGTTTTTTTGTAAAGCAGAATATCCCGGAACTTTTCAGCTACAAATGTTTCTTCTATTCTATGACATTGAACAACCTTTTAAAGCACCTTTTTAAAGGTGTGTGCACTCTCTTAAATATAAGTTAAAAATATATGCTATAGCCAGGGGCGTCGTGCACCTATTTTTTTTAAGGGGGCACAGTGTGCACAACACACAGAGACATGTCCTGTACGTACGAATACATACATTTAAAGCAATGTTATTGAGAACATCTCTTAAGCGTATTCAACACATCGCACAAACCATCTTTGATTGTAAAAAAAAAGTACATTTTAAGGTAAAATCTGGTGTATTTTGAGAACAAATATCTTGTATGCAATTTTGTGCTAGTAGTAAAAGAGTTATTGTTTGCATACAAATGAACATAGAGCACAAAAGTAAAAGCAAAAAAAAAAAAGAAATGAAGCAATTAGTTACCCTTTGTTAAACTGCCTTAATACAAATCTATTGTCGATTATAAAATTCCTTCTATTATGAAATACAAATATATAATGCAATATATTACATAATGAAAAGTGTCAACTCTTTATGTATTATTTAATATATTATTTTAACTAATATACCACTCTATGTATTGTTTTTATAAATTATTGATAGTTCATTTAGAGGAAAATATATTTTCTTTAAGAGTATTGTCAGTCTTTGTAGCATGAAATTTGAGTGTTGATACTGTAACATAAAAGTTATTCACTTTAAACAATGCTACCTGCATGCCAACTGCCAAGAGGTGTGTTTGACTGTGCAGACTAAACCAACGAGCCATTTAAAAGCATATGAGGCAGCATGTCCTCACAGTAGTTTCTGACATAAACGGATCGGTTTGGGCAGCACCGCTTTAAGTCAAAAACATGCAAAACTGACTGTTCAAAAATCTGAGAGGGCACGTGGCCCCTGTGTTTGAATGGGCATGACGCCTCTGGCTATAGCTATAGGGTTCAGTGATGAAATGGAAGGAGTTTCTAGCTCAATTTGTAAAGTTTTGTGTTTAGCAGGGCAGGTTGTGGGTTTGATCCCTATAGGGGAAAATATGGTCTCATAGAAAATACATACCTCTGTACACTTTTCGCAGCGCCACAAAATACGTACCATCAGGTACATATTGCTACAGTTTTAGACACTGGAGGCGCTAAACAGAAGAAATGTATTGGTCCGCTAGAGAATGCGTGTCAGTGTCACGATTTGCTACCGAAACGATTTTATAAATAATTATTATTTGTTCTCTAATAGATATTTTAGAGCGCCTAACCTTACTCCTACCCTAAACCTAAAACTACCCACTTCCCAACCACGTAAACACGCAACAAGACAATAGAAGTCAGACACGGGTATTTATTGCAAACACTGATCAAAAACAGTATAAAAACATTACAAACAAAAATATTGTTGTGTGAGCACAGCAGGTTTTAATTACTGACGATCGTGCTTAAGGAATACACCCAGAAGTGTTTTATTAAAGTGTGCACTCGAGGTTAGCTTGTGACGCAATCGGAGCGAGACAGCCAATGCCGTTTCATAACGTAAGTTAGCGTAATGACCCAACCAATCACAAGACACACGAGAGCCAATGCCATTTCACTGTCGCCGCTGACGTAACGGTTCACACACCGGCGGCAATTTTTACGTTCTGTCTGTGCACAGGCAACGCAGCCGGTCCGGATTGGAGTTTTATGGTGGACGCAGAAGGGGATCGCTTTCGGGTCTGTTCTTTTGCCTCGGAACGCTTGAAATAACTGCACGTTTTGAATGAACAGCATATGTAGCCCTATCTTTCTTTTTTTTAGGGGCGGGTTTTGGGTTACGTGCTCAAGTACGTCTAAATTGTGCGTACAAAATAATAAATGTAGGCCTATACAAAATACAACGTCTGATTAAATTCAAAATCATATATAATATGGTGTTGTTAACGTTACTGTTGTTGCAAATTGTGATACCAGGTAGCAATATGTACCTGATGGTACGTATTTTGTGGCGCTGCAAAAAGTGTACAGAGGTACGTATTTCGTATGAGACAGGTATACCTTGAACGCAGTGCCAGTCGTCTGCCAAATGTGTAAAATATAAGAACCGTTTTTGGTTTTCCCAAGAACCTTTTATGGTTCAGGCAATGGTTCTTAAAATAAAATTTTCTCTCATTTTGTCTGTAGTCTGTAGAACGTTTTTATCCACAACAAAGACCCTTTAGTGGAAAAGAAATGTTCTGTATTAAAGGGTCTTTGGAACCATACAGTCCAACCTTAGGGACCTTACTATTTAGACTCAACTTAACAGCTTTGCCTCTGAACTGCGCTTCCACAGAAGATCCCAGAAAAACAAATAGGGATATGGCTATGGGCCATTTGCCCTGGGAAAACTCCACAGTGTACGGTGAAGCAGGCCAGTGTCTGAGATGAAAGAGCGTTCTCTCAGGGACAGACTGCACCCATGAGATGTGCTGAAAAATTAAGAGCGGAAAACCGTGGTAACAGCAAGCTCAGATGAGGAAACCTGAGCCTCTCCAGCTGGTTTGCCAAACTTTTTATTTTCATTTTTAAAAAAGAGAACTTCTCTTGACCCATCTGACAATGGCTAAAAATCGTCCCAGAGCGAGGGCCTAAGACAAAGGCCTTTTCAGTAGCGATTCGGGCAGGTGTGGAGAAATTATTTAGTCTTCTGATATGGCCACAAAAAAATGAAAGGAGATGACAGACCTTCCTCAATAATTCATGTCGCTCTCCGGGGCACAGATGCGTTCTTTTCATGAATAATTAAGTGTCGTAGGCTTGACGACATTCCATTCATAGACACTAAATAAAACTTGTTCCAAGAAGCCTGATGGAAATGAGGAGGGACTGATCAAGCTGGGGTTGTAGGGGGTGTTAATAAATTATTAAATGCTGCCAGGCTAGAGTTGATTGGGTTACACGGTTGCTTGCGTTGTTGAGCCATACAATATCTGATCACATTGCATTTGATGTATTCATGCTTACCTGACCCTCCAACCAACCCAGGTACAGTAAAAGGATAAGGTAGCTACAGCTAAATCGGAAAAAAATGCAGATTTCACTCAGCACGTGTGCTGTGAACACACACACACAGAAGCAAACATGGTTAAATATAAAGCAAAACCATGTTTCTCACTCCCCCGAGAATCCTTTTACATTCACTGTGTCAACTTTTAGCTCATCCTAACCTATCAAGAGTTATGTCCAAAGCAGGGCTTTAAACGGTAATGAAATGAATAGATGGTTAGAAATAGAGGCTGGCTTTTGTCAGCGCAGTGAAATGGTTTTGTTTATCATCTGTCTGGTAACACGTTGCATTTTCCCCGTCTTTTTGCCCTTTCAGTTGTCCGTAATAAAAAGCTTAATTTTGTCTGTGCTGTTTTTTCTCAGATGAGAATTGTATGCAAGGATGTGACAGCAGAAACACTCTATGACGTCTTGCACGACACAAGCTACCGGAAAAAATGGGACACCAACATGATCGACACTTTCGATATTGGACGACTGACAGTTAATGCAGACGTGGGATATTACTCTTGTGAGTCACTCTTTTGTCTTTACTGAGCTGTTATTTCCACTTTGTTCGTCCAATACACACTTCAATCAAACGCCCATATTTGGCCGCATTTTAAAATAGTCTGAAGTAGTCTTTACAGGAGAATTTTGGCAGTTAAGTGCCAGAAATGAAAATCAATTGGGCAGACTTATGGTTAAATAACTCTCATACATATTTTCTAATGTAATGTTTATGGATACATCAGTAATTACAGAATGTATAAAGAAACATGGATGAGGGCCACTTTAAGAGATAGGAGAACAATGTAAAATGCAGAAGACAAATTATTTATTTGCTAATGGTGGTGAGTATTGTAATGCAATAGTTAAAAGCATACAAAACAACTTTGCTGTATTTTAGCCATGTGGTGTATACATATATACAGTATATATCATATATATGAAGAGTTTATTTCCAAAATGAGATAACTCCGTTTTTAAAAATTGTTTTAAAAAAATGTTTTTTTATTGTTCATTCCAAACATTCCAAACTGCAGTTGTTTTGATTTATATACTGTATATATATATATATATATATATATACTGTATATCAAATATATCATATACCATATGGTTAGTTTTTTTTTTTTTCGATGTATATATACAGTATATAAATACACAGTATATATATAACATTGATGTCTTCTGTATGTTGGTTGAAATTGTAAACATTTCTAAAGTTTTTCTTTTTTCTCAATTATTTTCTGCTGATCATGTGAACATTGGCTGAATAACAAAACCGTAAACATCGTATGGTAAAATAGATTTACTTTTGGACAGATACTAATGAGTCGACAATACTGTCAATTTACAGACAGCAGGGCCACCTAAAATGAGATAACTCTTTTGATAACGGAAAGGTAACATGCTCTTTTACCTGGTTGTTGTTTTAGTGGTATAACAGCACTGTAAACCATGCATTTTTAATTTACAGGGAAATGTCCACATCCACTGAAGAACCGAGACTTTGTCACTATGCGATCATGGCTCCCACTTGGCAATGACTATCTTATAATCAACTACTCCGTCAAACACCCGGTATGTCTGTGTTTGGTCTGGACTGTGAGGTCTGTAGATGTTCTGATTTTATTAGACGTTTTGGCAAAGGCATCAATGTAGAACAGCACAGTGTGTCAGCTGGTATGTAGGTCAGCTTTCCAGGTCTTGAGTCATTTGAAACAGAAGAGATCGGTGGCAACAGTCTGACAGGTATCAAGTAAACGGTCGGGTGACTGAATCCTCATGTAATAAATAATTACATGTCTAGCGTCCGTTTATCTTTCCACATTTTCTCCATAGGGCAATTTGTTAACCTTAGGCAAGATGATCAGTTACACGTCAGTATAAAGTCAGCTTTTAGTGCAAAGCGATTGTCAGTGTTGATGTTATATTGCTGTTTATTTGTTTTGTTTTTAATTAAGCATTGTGTCCCAGGAAACTCAATGCCCTTTGTTGGCTTTTTTCAGGAATACCCAGCGAAGAAAGATTATGTCAGAGCTGTGTCTTTACTCACTGGATACTTGATCCAAAACAATGGAGCAAACTGCTGTACTCTCTATTACTTAACGCAAGTGGATCCACGAGGTGAACATTTCTAGTTTTTATTAACAGTGCCAATTAGGGTAAAGCAGTGGGGTCTTCTGGACACACAAAAACACATTTCTTAAGCAGTTTTGTCTTGTTTTCTAGTACAAATAGACAAGAAAAGATAATATAAGAACATAAGAAATATGTAAAAAGTAAAAGAGTAAAAGTAAAAGTAAGTTTAGCATAAAAATCTGACAATGGGCTAAGAAAAATAAACCTAAATTGGTACTTAAGAAAAAGGTCAAACAAAACAAGTGGATCCCATTGGCGTGTTACAACGTTTTAAACCCAAACCTGCTTAATTCTTATATTTTCTTTTTATAAAACAACACTAAATATCTTGCGTCACTTTTCTTCTGAAGTAAATGTATCTTGAAATTATTTGTACTAGAAAACAACACAAAAATGCTTAGTAAGAAATTCATTTTTTGAAGTGTGGCCAGTCCGCAACCCCTAGAGGTCTGTGGAAGAACTGTGTTAAAAAAGTATATGACTTACTGTACATCAATTATTATTTGAATGGCTTTACATTATAACCAAGAATGGAAACTTATTGAAATTGCATGTTTTTAAATAACGGGCTTAAAGTTCACACCCCACTTCAATTAAGGTTTCACTTTTAAATATCTGTATACTAAAGCCCCAGCAACAGATGTATCGCTCCTCCTTCCTTTGGTGGAAAAGTACACAAATGCTTGTTTTGCAGGAACATACTGTATGTGCTTACACTCCACTTACACAGTTTACAGTTTCAGGCCTGTATCACGCTACTACATCATTCCAACATCTGAGGAGTGGTGCAGCTTTATCATAATGTTTTCTTTAAAAACATCCAAAAATGCTCATGTTTAGATTAAAAGTGCATTTCATGATAGCTGTATGGAATGCCCCTCTTCTGCATTTATTGCTGCTCCTGTGCTATGAAGTGTGAGGAGCCAGAAAGCCTTTGAAACTCTGGCTTTAGACATATTTTATGAACTGGCTGATGTCATCTTTTCCATGCTGCTTGGGGCGATGGCTTTGATTATTAATGTTTTCCGTTGCTGTGATGCACCAGCTGTTTTTGACCTGTGGGACAGACACACAAGTTTATAGCACTTGTACAGTATGTACAGTAGACTCTGCACAGTAGTTTAGTTTTGCATGCTGTTTTTTTATGACAGTATGATATCTAACTGTTTGTTCATGTTTAAACTGCAATTTGTTTCTAAATGTTTTTAAGCAGAATGTCTGATGTTAACGCTTTATCCTGCTCATAGGGTCTTTACCTAAATGGGTGGTGAATAGGGTCTCGCAGTTTGTGGCACCAAAGGTAACAGTACAGTGCATTACAAGATTATATTTTCTTTTAATATGAAGAGTAATGTGTACATTGAATTAAATAGATAAACACCTTTGTATAATAAACATAAAAACAAACATTCTGAGATTGTAAAAGATGTGTTTGGTAAAATAGGGGTTTACACTGGGGATAGTTACACTTTAACTCCAGTCTGTATTTATTATGGTAGGTTTATGCTTTAAGATAAGTTTTTAGTATGGATACTGTAGATAAGTTAATGTCCTGGCTATTCTTTGTACATTACAACCCAGAAAAAAAGGCACAGTTCATTCAAACATTACTGATTGCTGTCACCTTAATAATTATAACAATGTACTTTTGTATAAAAATCTGCTAATCATTTTCTGAATATGATAAATAATATTGTAATTGTAGTAGAAGATAATAAAATTAATTGATTAACACACAAAAAAAATCTAATTTAAAACGAGCATACAAAACCAATGTGACAACTAGCCCCGGTCTTCCCTATAGTTAGCTCAGCTTCAGAATGTTTACTTTTCATTTGCTGCCATCTGGTGGTTAAACATGTGCACATCATGCAGATCCAGACATGTGCAAAGGGCCACATCATGTTAAGCGTTCCAACTTTTTTCTCCATAGGCCATGAAAAAGATTTACAAAGCCTGCCTAAAATACCCTGAATGGAAACGGAAACATGACCCAAATCTGAAGCCTTGGAGGTATCCAGAGCAGAACATGCTACCCTGCATCAATCTGGCTGACCTGACGGTCCAGAGAGCAGATTCACTGGAAAACATCGATGAGAGCGCTGTGAGTGAGGAGAAAGCCCAGCACCACAGCGATGATGATGAGACCTAAAATTCACAATGACTCTCTCTCGGCCTGTGCGTGTGGCCTGTATATAAGTGAGTTTGTACCATTCTCTGTTAAGGATGGTTTCCTTAAATGTATTCTGTAAATGTTACATTGCTTTCATGGATTGAACAAAATTACATTATATTGTTTTGCAGAGATTCTGGCTTTTAAGACGCATCACATTGTATTAGACATGTTTAACAAACAAGACTTCAAGTTGTACGGTGTTTGATTAACTGATTCAACATAAAAAGTCTTATCAATAAATGTTGAGACATGGTTTTAATCTGTGTTTCATTTGTGGAATATCTCTGTCTGAAAGTGTATTAACTTTATCACTCACATGGCTATACAGACATTATTATGATGCACCTTTATTAAAGGAAGAATTTAGCCAAAGAAAATTCTGTCCTTTTTATCCTTATGTTGTTCACAAGCTTTTTTTTATAAAGATTTATGAAGAAGGTAGAGGGACTGTAAAGCTTGGAATATGATGCACAAGTTATTTGGATGCATTTTTATAATACTTTTCTGGTACTTTTTGACGTTGTGTGACAGACCAAGTGCTCATTTGAGACTTTTAGGCTATATATATATACAGTATATATTGTGGAAAGGAAGTCCTAATGGTTTGGAGCAACACTAGGTTTTGTTTGTGGGGTTGACTTGTCATTTCCGTGCAAACTATGACTTCACCAACATCTTTTAACAACTCATTCTGTCAAGCATTTATATGGAACCATCTTTCAGCCCTCGCTTTTCAAGTGCTGTTTTCCTGTGTGAAGTTTTGCAAACAGCACATGTCACTTCTTCATCTTTACTACTATCTTTACTTTAAGAGGAAATGTGTGTTCTTTTTAAATTAAGTAAAAAACAGTTTTGTTTAATAATACACGTTACGCGCTTTTGCCTCATAGGTCACTTGCTTAATTTGTTTCACAACTTTTCAAAAGTAAATATTTGGTTATTTTTTGGATTGTTTTTTTAAATTCTATTAAAAAAAATTGTCATATGAGATTTATATAAAATTCCAGCACAGTTAAGAAAAGTATTTTTAGCATTATAAAAAACAAAACAGTTCTGCTCCTCATGTTTATATATTTCGTCCGTTTTTGTTCAAGTAAACATGCTTTCCTTTTTCTTTTGGCAATAAGGAAAGTTTATTCACGACGGTATCCTTTTTCTCCTTCCATAAGCTTACAGCTGGAGACCACTCCTCAAAACCTCTATTGTCTCAGACACTTCCTGCTTCCCATTGGAAACAGTTCCTGCCCACATCAATCAGATTGAGCTCGAGAGGAGAAAAGGAAATTCTGTATTTGAACCCTTCGCCTTCTCCCACAGCAAAATTTCACTGCTATTTCTGCACAGATTTTCCTCAAATCCCACACATAAAATCGCACCCTATTATCTATCACACCTGAACACAAGAATCGTCATTTTACTTTAGGATTTAAACTAGCAAATCTAAAATGAGTAATACATACACAGTTTTCCACAGTTATTTACAGCCATTAGCGTATCTACTACTGTCAACAAAGAGCATTTTTTTGTTTATTTTTTAACTTTCGTTGTAGATTAAAGCAAACGATGTATTGTTTAAATCGACTGCTTTAACAGTTTTTAATCTTGTTGCTTTCCGAGACTGGTAAACGAGGTTTTTGCGGTTTAACCAGCGCAATTGTTATCGGCGGATATTCACAGACGCGTTCCCTTTAAGAGCCCACTCTCTACTTTTCAGTGTCGCTGTTAACTCTGCAACGTCCGACACAACAAACATAACTATCAGCAGCTTATCACCGCACAACACGACAAACTTTCACCGGCTTAACACAGAGTTCTGGATTTATACACGCTACCCATATACAACGAGATATGTAACATATAGCAGTTAAGGTAAGTTGCGATCCTTTTTAATTCAGAGTGACATTTGTCCTCATCTGACAAGTGTTAAATTATAACGGACAGTTGCATTAATGTCTGAATGGTGTCCAATGTTAGCAGGACGTTTTAACGGATGCGCGTTGAATTTCTTATACGAAACATTTGAAGTTCTTTCTTAATTTCCATACTCAGTGATCTGAAAGGTTGTATTTAAGTTAGTCTTGAGTTTAACTATTACCCAGCACTGTAGTGTTGACTGATCACATGGAATTCCATTATTTTCCTCACATCATGACCACCTCTCCCAGACGGACACACATATAAGCATCAGCTCTATTTATACTGTATTGTAAAATGTAAGAACGCCTCTTTCCTCTGTGATAGTTTTACTGTTGTTGAATGTAACAGTGTAGTTTATATAGTTTACATTACATACAGCTAATTTGCAAGTTCCGTGCAGACACAAGAACAGTGGGAGTCACTGGGGAATAACATGCTTTTCTATTTTGAAGGCCTCTGCAGAATCTACTTTCACTCAATGTATTCATATTCATGTACAGAAATCCTCCATAAAGACGCTTTTTGGCAAACAAATTGATTCTCTCATGACCCATGTCTTTGTAAGATTGTCCCTGCGTTCACTTTACTTTGTATGCCGTGTGTTTAACTGAGCAGATTTCCAAATGCAGATTAAGTACTCACAACATGGACAAGTATTAATTGTGATAAGTCTCTTGTTGCATAACCTGACCTGTATTTCCCTTTGAGGCTCTTCCTTAGACTTGGAGAATCGATCACTGTACTTCTTCTGAACTGATAAGCGTTATTTTTTATTTTATTTTAAACCCACAGTCTCAATTGTCAGAACCATCCGGTGTGTCTCATATGATCTCAGCATATTTCTGGCATGAATATTTTGAAAAAAGGTGACTCATGGTCACATGAAGGTGTACTCGCATATACATCTTTTCATTATCACAGGGAGAGGAAGTCATTCTTAATGTGTTATACATGTACAGTATGCAAGTACGTTTTATATAGGTTTCGTGCATGTTTTGGCGATTCATGCACAGAACATATGTGTTTATATTTAAGGTTTCACCCTGGTTGTACCATCAAGAGATAGACCTCAAATATAAAGAAAAATTAAATGATCATTACATTAGTGCATTTGGCAGATGCCATTATCCAAAGTGACATACAATTAGGGCTGTGCAAAAATATCGATACATGTAACTATCGGAAAAAATATATATTGATAGTGATACCTCTACTATCGATATTTTTTTATATCGACATATACATACGGCCAAAAGTAAGTGGAAGCGAGCATGGCGAAAAATATAAGAACGCTTGGAGCTCTTAGAGCTGATGTGTGGGTGTGCTTTGGTTTTCAAAATAAGTTATGGAGTAATGAGTTATATAAAATAATGCTGTTTGTAGGCTTCGCAAGTCATGACACAAGTCACTTGGCTACTGCAGTGCATTAGACAAAAAGTTTATTAAGAAAAGTAACAACTGTGCTTTCACGGATGTGACACCAGCACATTTACAGCACGGATGAACCAGAGGTTTTATACTGCCCATGTTCAGTGTTTTAACTGTAATGCACCACAACAGCCAAGTGACTTGCGTGAGCCACCTTATTCCCCTGTGCTACCCACTAGAGGGGCGCAATCCACAGTTTGAGAACCCAAACCTCTGATCTAAAGGTCCATGCATCTCACATCATGGCCACTCTGCAGAGGTAAGGGATGTTTTTACACTTATCCTTACAGAAAACCCCCGGTGGTGCACAGCATGTTGTATTTCTAGCTCTACTTTTTACATTTTCTATTTAAAGTATTGCAATATATCGCAAATGTGTATCGTATCGAAATACATAGCAATATATTGTATCGTGACCCATCTATCGTGATATGTATCCTATCGGGAGGCACTTGCCAATACACAGCCCTACATACAATGCATTAATGGTATACAGTTTGTCAGTATCTGAATCGAACCCACGCTGCTAGCCCTATGCTCTACCAAATGAGCTACACGAACCCAGAATGTTGTAGGTTATCTTTCGACAGTGTGCTGGTGGTGCATTGACAGAGCTGAGATCTCATATGCGTTTGAGCAAAGGGTGCAGCATATTAAGACACAAGTGTGTTCTGTCATCTCAACTACGCGGCCTCCACCAGTTGTGAACAATGTCGTATTGTGTCACACAATAGTGCTTCACTGTTATTTTTTACACCCCCCCCCCCTCCTTGTTACACTGCATCCCAAAAACGTCCTTGATTCCTGCGTTTCACAAATTGCTTTTGACTCTACAGCTTCCACTAATTGTTCATTCTGGAAGCTCTGGGATGTTTGAGTAGGATATGAGAGGGAAAGATGTTTTTCTCCTTTGCTTCTATCTTAACCCACAAAACAAAGCAATCAGCAGGTCATAAAGACATTTATACAGTATAGTCTGGTAGTGATGTTTTTGTTATTATATGCTAATGCAACAACAATTTAACGTACAAAGGATAAAACTTGCATGTGCGTTCTCACTTTGCTCCCATGAGACAGAATTACATTAGCTGTGACTTTACTGTATAAACATACGTTAGCTGTGTTAGCGCTTGTGCCATTTATTAGATGGATTGCTAATGTCTTCACTTCCTCTAAAATGTAGTAGATTAACAGAAGCTCTGTACTGGTGTCCTTCTGAGTCTCTGGAGCTTTTGAAACATTGTTGAAAATGCAAATAGTAATTTTTCCTCCTCGTCGGCCCAGATTGCAACCCATTCGGGAATAATTCTGTAATTCTGTAGAAGTGTTTTCCTGATCATTGCGTTCTGAGAAACAAGTCCCTTCAGTTCCACTGTGGTTTGAGATAGCTTTGCTTTTCAAATGAGTTTCCTTTGAATCAAATCAGTGAAATTGAAACACAGCATTTATGTTTTCCCAAAGAGGGCATACAAAATGTGGTTGTGTGTCAGATAGCATTGGTGCTCAGGATTTAAAGGGACAGTTCACCCAAAAATGAAAATTCTGTCATCATTTACTCACCTTCAAGTTGTTACAAATCTGTATAAATGTATTTGTTCTGATGAACACAGAGAAATATATTTGGAAGAATGCTTGTAACCAGACAGATTTTGCCCCCCATTGACTACCATAGTAGGAAAAAATACTTGATCATTTTATGTTGTTCTGTTGAAAACAGAAGAAGACATTTTGAAGAATGTAGGACAGCAAACAGTTGTGGGGCACTTTTGACTACCATTGTATTTTTTGCCTACTTTGTTCATCATAACAAAGACATTTATACAGATTTGGAACAACTTGGAGGTGAGTAAATGATGACAGAATTTTCTTTTTTGGGTGAACTATCCCTTTAAGGTATATGTAAAAACTTGTCCAGTCAAGTAATCCAAATAGACTACGTGCACAAGCGTAGCGACGAACTTCCACTGTCGCCAGAAGTCGGGATGTCAGTTTCCGGCTTGCTCTCGCACCACGCAAAATGTCAGTGTTTACAAGATGTCTTCAAGATCTGCCAAAAATAAGCATTAACGATGTACACCGCATCGTTGATGCCTGGTCTCCTGCTCCAACAAGCAAGCGGGACAAAGGATTTAAGCTCTATATATCGAGCTATATCCACAACTACGAGGATAAGTAGATTAATCTAATGTGGTGTGCCGACAACTAACGTTAGTGGCTAATTACGTACTAATTTAAGAGTTATATTAAACACGATTTACCTTAGCTAAATCCCCAGGAACGTTAGAAACGCCGGGTTATTAAAGTAACAAGATTATAACGGTTGGTTTATAAGTCCTAGCTTCACCATACACTCAAACTGTGAGGTTTCTCAGCTTTCCTCGTGGATCTGTAGCACAATGACTTCACCTGAGCATTGATCTTTATTAGAAACTATGAGGTGGAGAAAGTTAAAACAATTGATAGTTCATACTAACGTCGAGCAAACCAAAGTTCGTCGCTACACTCGTGCACCTGCTATTTGATCGCATGTTTTGCGCGAGTGGTTTTTATTTTGGGATGCCTGCCAGACATGCTACAGATCTAAAAATCTAAATGCTTGATAATAGTATCACAGGAAGAGAGATGTTGAGCTTGTGTACAAAATACTGAAGAGATCTTCGAAAAATGTGTTTACTGTTTCACCAACTTTGGTGTTTTAACATTTTTAAACTAATTTGTAAATACCATGCTAAAAGAATGACAGATGGAATGCTGATTTGTCAGTACCACTGATGTTAGGAGTGTAGAAATGAATAACTGTACACATTACAAAACCTCATCATTACAAAAAAACATGCATCATCACTTTAATTGCATTTGCTAATAACTTCTGAAGGGCTGGAACAGGAAACGTGCTTGCAAACATATAATGTAATGCCATGCAATGCCAGTTGTTTCATTAAAGGAGGAACTCTTAACTCAGAGTAATTATTGATGTCCCTACACTGCAAAAATGAATTTCTTAGTAGTTTTGTCTTATTTTCCAGCACAAATGTGTACAAAGTCTTAAATCAAGATACATTTACTTGGAGAGTACACGACATCTTGTTTTTCTGAAAAAATCATCAAAATTGAGTTTCTGCTTAAAACAAGCAAAAACATCTGTGAGTTGTGTAAGAAAAATAAACTTGAATTATGTTTATTGAATTAGGTTGAAAATTGAATTAAGTAATTTTTTTCTTGTTTTAAGCGTAACGTTTTTTTTCTCTCCAGAAAACAAGACTAAAGATTAAGTCATTTTGATTCATAAAGTAAATATACATTGATTAAAAATTATTCAGACATTTGGACTAGAAAACAAGACAAAAATTCTAATTTAGAAGTTCATTTTGTTTGCTGTGTTTGACTGTTGGAGACCCTCTTATGTTAGCGGCTTGTTGTATTTTGTGAAGGTCATAAAGTTATTTACATGATGTGTTATTCAGCTATATTGCCTTTGAAGCAAGTATTTGAGCTTTCACAAATCTGATGTGAATTTTTTGCACATCATGTCAGTGACATGGTCTGTCTACATTTCTTTTAGGTTCACCGTAAAACTTTGCTGTAGTTTTGCAGCAGGTTTGCCAGTAACTTACTGTAGATTTATTTACTTTCCTATTAGTACTGTTTTCAATTTGAGTTAAACTTTACTTTAACCAAAATTTAAACACTTTGATTTTTGAGATTTAAAAAGAGCAAGAAGTGACTGGTCTCATAACTGGCATTAGCACAGCAACACAGCAAAAAATGACATTCTTCCTAAGCATTTTGTCTTGTTTTCTAGTAGAAGTATTTCTTAAATACTTCTTAAATTATGATACGTTTACAAAACAAGAAAAGTGACCTAAGATATTTAGTCTTGATTTATGAAAGAAAATATAAGAACTAGGAAAGTTTATGTTAGGGATGCACCGAATGTTCGGCAACTGAAAATATTCGGCCGAAAATAGCGAAAATAGCATGACATTTTGACCATTTAGTTTGTGCAATAGTGAAAAAATTGGCTAAATAAATAGAATAAATGCGAAAAGCCATGTTGGGTATTCAGGCTTCTTCCAAGTGTTTCATTTTTATTCGGCTTCGGCCAAGAATTTTCATTTCGGTGCATCCCTAGTTTATGTTTAAAAAGTTGGTGGCAACTCAACTGCAGTCATTTTATAGCGCACAATGATCATCTTGATGTATTCCAGTCAGGTTTCCGCACGCGTCATAGTACTAAAACCGCTTTAGCAAGGGTTATTATTAATGACCTTCTACTTTTTGGTGACTCTTTTTGGTAATCTTTCCATACTCCTACTACTTCATCTCAGCTCTGCTTTCGACACTGTTTGTCACAAGCTGTTACTCAAGCGCCTCTCAGAGATTGTCATCTCAGGAGTAGCATTTTCTTGGTTTCACTCCTATTTGGTGGACAGACAATATTACATTACCATGCATAACTATAAATCTCCCACGGACTTACTCAAACAGGGTGTTCCACAGGGCTCAGTTCTTGGCCATTATTTATTATTTACATTATGCCAGTTGGTCAAATTATCCGCCGCCATGGTTTTCAGTACCACTGCTATGCGGACGATATTCAGATTTATACCTCCTTCCGACCTGACTCTATACACCAAACTGCAACACTGTTGTCATGCATTGATGAGCTTAAGTTTTGGCTAAACTCAAATTTTCTTAGTTTAAACTTGACTAAAACAGAAATCTTACTTGTTGGTCCCCCAAACCTAACAAAAATCATAACTAATTCTCCAAAACTCGATCTTGAAGCTACATCAATTATTCCATCGGCCACTGTTAAAAACTTAGGTGTCATTCTTGATTCTTCATTAAACTTAGATACTTATATCAGCCAACTTTCTAAAGCTGCATTTTTTCAACTTCGCCGTATTCCCAAACTCCGTCGCTTCATCGGCCAAAAAGATGCGGAAACATTAGTACATGCATTTATCACATCTCGCCTCGATTACTATAATGTCGTTTTTACTGGACTACCGGCGCACTCGCGTTTGGAATACATTCAAAACTGTGCCGCACGCATGTTAACTTACACTAAACGGTCTGCCCATATGACCCGTTCTATTTAATCTTCACTGGCTACCTGTGTCCTCTCGTATTATCTATAAAATCCTTCTGCTTACCTTTAAATCACTGTATGTGTCTTGCTCCTATTTATTTCACCTACCTTCTCTCTCCCTATATTCGCTCCCGATCACTTAGATCATTTGAAGGTAAATTGCTATCAGTACGATTGTAAGACAGTAAGATTTCGCTTGTCATCTCGGGGAGGCAGATCTTTCTCTATAATGGTGCCTAAACTTTGGAACTCACTGCCCCTGCCCCTAACTAGAAAAATGTCCACACTGCATGAATTTAAGACTAACCTCAAAACCTATCTGTTTAACCTATACTTCAGGTCATAATCTGTTTTCTTCTTAAACTCTTGTGGTTGTACTTTATGTTAGCATTGCTATTGCGATATACAACTGTTATCGCACATGTACTGACTTGTGTTCTCTGCAATGACTGCTAGCACTGTTGAGGTGGTATGCAATTGCACATGTAGTAACTGAGCACGTGTGTAATCTGTCTGTATGATTGTCTATACAGTATGTCTCTTGCCATGTCATTGTAAAGCGTCCTTGAGTTTGGGAAAGGCGCTATATAAATTAAACGTATTATTAAAACAAAATTGTAAATGAAATCTACAGTAAGTTACTTGCAAACCTGCTGCAAAACTACAGCAAAGTTTTACAGTGTGGTCGAAGTTGATTTTGTTTTTCCAATTTGGTTACTTTGCCATGGTTGGGTAACAACAACCCAGCATAGGTTAATTTATAACCCAATGCTTGTTCTGTCCATATTTAACCCAGCCATGGATTGAACCCTGCATTTTTTTTAGGTTGTTATAAGGTTTATTCTCAACTAAGATGCTGTCCTGAACAAAGCAACCGACTATGTCAACTGTACAAAACTGACATTTTTTGAAATCCAAATGTACAAGTTGGATGTAAAATAACATAAACTTTTCCTTTCTAAATTTACTTTACAACATTTTTTATTTTACCCCAGCTGCCGGAATATTACTGTTTTTTAATAGTTTAGGCAAAATGTAGCATGTTGGAATCAGAGCTGATGTGTCTATTTTAACATGGTGTGCCTGCTATTCAAATCAGTTTCATTTCATTGCTTGGCACAATGCTCAATGAGTCTTACATGTCTTGATTTTGATAGGCTGTGATGATTCCCAGTCGATTTGTGTATCAAGGAAATGATTAGGGATGCACCGAATGTTCGGCTACTGAAAATGTTCGGCCGAAAATAGCAAAAAACGCTGAATATGTGAAATGGCCGAATAAATTTTACCGAACATTACTCGTGATACGATCAAGCAGCAACCAGCACACAGAGAGAGAGAGACACGCGTGCGCTTTATTACTGCCGCAAACATTTTGTTGCGCGCGTGTGTGTGTGGAGCATTTTAAAGTGTCAGAGAAAGACACAGCACGGGACTTGCCGCACGGAAGTACATTTCCGAATGAAAGCGTCTTTACCGGTCGGTAACTTTACTTCAGACGGAAGCGGGCTGTCTGACAGTAGCCCCGCCGCTCGCGACATCCTTTGACATCATACAGTGGTCGCGTGCACACAGTTCCCTGTACTAAACAACTTGTCAAAGTATGTTCTGTGCACCTTCTGAGAGAACAGTCATCTTTTGTGGGCGGAGTTTGGAGGAGAGACGTGAACTGATATGGTTGTCAGTCAGCATCAGTCAGAATTGCTTGCATTGGATGTTTTTTTTTCTCAAATCATTTTGCAATGTAGCCTATAATAATTCAACAGTTTTAGTTTATTCGTATTTTTTGCTTATAGGCCTAATGTGGAATGACAGTTTTTAATGAAGTGTTTTGTTGTAGGGGTACAGAGTAACTTACATTACATTCTTTTAGCAGTCAGTTATAGGCCTAATTAATATAGGCTATTCATGAAGGGAGAGGGCTCAATTTTTTGTTTGAATTTACTTTGTTTTGCTCAATTTTATATTAAGTTGTATTGTATTTTATTGAAAAGCAAGACAAATTATAAAAAGCACATTTTGACTATTCAGTTTGTGCAATAGTGAAAAAAATAGCTTAATAAATAGAAGAAATGCAAAAAACCATGTTCGGTGTTCGGTATTATTCGGCCAAGTGTTTCACATCATGTTCGGCTTCGGCCAAGAATGTTCGTTTCGGTGCATCCCTAGAAATGATAATTTTTCCTCTACCTCAGAAGCAAGGTGGGAAGGGGGCTTTGTTTGAGGGACAGCTGTATCCTGTGTACTCAGTAGTTCAGAGAAAACCCAGATCGGCCATCCAGATAAACGAAGGTGGGGCGGAGAGGACAGAGCAGCTCTCTGTTTTCCCAGCAAAACACATGACAAATGTTGTTGGTGGTGGCCATCATCTTTACCTTCTCTAGACCTTTAGCTGCGAGAACAGGCCTGTCTGGGTCCATCTCCATGCTTCTTAAGGTCCTTCCTTATCTTCAAAGGTCCCTTCCCCCGGCATCCCCAGGGCACACTGTGGAGGGAATGTGGTCACAGAGCATTGTCCATTTTTAAGGGCTGATCGTTGTCCTACTTCCTTTACAGTGTGTTTTACTGAATGAAAAGTTAACATTACAGAGGTTTTTACTAGATTTGTACTAAAAGATGTGAACATTAAGTGGTTTCCAGGGTGTTGCTATGAGGTTCCTATGGTGTTCCGGGTGGTTGCTGGTTTGTTTCCGGATCAAGTCTAAAGAGCCACTAAAATCTTTTATATTCTGCTCTCCTAAAATGGCGTGAGCCACTGTGTAAGTGGAAGTCTATGGGATTTTTGTAAGCAAATCTGCTGCTTTTAGAAGCAACAGCACACCATTTCTCAGCACAATGCAAGATTTGATCATTTGTATCCTTTATATCCAGAGCACAAATGGATTAGCGGTTTATACAAGGATTTCTTTCCCTTACAGGCTTTCTTGTCATTCTGTAGTTGAGTACCATTTGCATTGGCAGATTGGCATCTTTTATCCATAGTGACTTACAGTGCATTTATATTTCTTCTCAGATCTGGTTTGCATCAGATCTGTTTCAAAATAAACACATCCATGATCTGAGCTATGTGTAATCAAATTGTAATTGTGGTTTTGATCTTTCGACGTAATGGTTCTGTTTCCTTTTACACAACAGTGGCAGATTTTGTCACACATACGTGTGAATGTCTTTTTATGTGAGGTTGAAAAATACTCGGTTAAGTATGTTCCTCGCACTTGGCCAATTGACAGTTTTGTTAATCTATCAGATATTTTTGCCACTGGTGGATGGCATAATTTATTTGGTGATGACAGCTTTCTGAAGTGAGTTTTTCTGCATTGCTGTCAGGGGGAGAGGACAACACCCGAACCCGTTCCTCTGCTTTCCTCAGGTCACACTTTATCAGTCAGCCTCACAAGCTTCCTGCCTCCCCTCTCCGAGTGGGATCCTGTGAATCAGAGCGCCCGAGCCAAAGGTTAGCATCCAGAGTCCAGACAAAGGAAGAAAAGGATATGACTCACCATCTTTTTTTAACAGCCCTTAAAGTCTGCTTTTTTACTCGGTCTTAGTGTCGTAGAATGAAACGGACCCTGTTGATGTCATCACAGCTTTTTAACATAGTTCAGTTTCTTACTTTGAACTTTTATACGTTTGTAGTGGAGTTCTATGGAAATTGACTACAAAAATAGGTTTGAAAAGTCTGCATGCACAATTGCACTTAAGTACCTCCTGTTTGAGAGTCCTTTGAGTATTGTGCTTCCTTTAGGGATTTGAGAGACAACTTCTGATGATGGTTCAACCAATCATCACGCCCACCCATCAGACTCCGCCCTCTTTAGTGTCATGCAATGTGGCGGCTCTGTTTTCTGGCTGGGTGCCATTTGTATCCTTGAGATTCTTGCAAGCCCAGTGTTCTCAAGTGCCGTCAACCTTTGGGACACATAATCAGGAAAATGTCTTTTGGTCGGGGAACACATTATAAATGTTTATCGAATGTGTTCACACAGGGTCAGTCTGCAAGTTATGCCACCCTCTTTAAACAGACGTGGTCCCACCCACACAGATTTTTTCCCAGGCCCACCCCAGTGGAGTCAGTTCTTTTCTCGACTTGTTGCTAGTTCTTGGAGTCCTTATGTTTACCAGATTTTCAGCGGCATTGCTTCTGTGAATTAATGTTTCTATAATAGTCTTCTGGAATCCTGCTTTATTGTGCATCTTTGTGCGTTTGTTGTGTTATATCTTATGATTTGTCAATGTGTAGCCTAATATTCTTGTGTTTCTTCCAGGAGTGCTCATTTAAAAAGTACAGATGTGTTATTGCACGGTTGATGACTTTGCTCATTGTTCTGTTACGGTGGTTTTATTAGTCAGGGAGTGGGGTCATGGCCTCATCTGAAAATGCCACAGTGACTCCATCTCATCCCCCTGAAAAATGCTCTCTGTCATGAAAGGCCATTAAACCCACTGCAACCATCAGACATGTCTTTTGTTTAAGAATTCCATTTTCAATTGACATGTTTATGTTACATTTTGTTATTTAAGAAGATAACTGCAACTTTTTTGTTAAAATAAACAAAAGTCAGTTGTTTTACACACTGCTGGAGAGGTTGGCTCTCCAATCATTTTCTTCAGCTCAATGGAAAAAAATCATATTATTCGGTCCCTCTAAGGCTAAAGTTAGAAGATATCCAACGCTCTTGCTCCCTTATAAATGACAGTGAAAGACAGTGTGAGAAATCTTGCCGTTATAATAGATTCATCTCTCAGTTTTGAAGACACATTTCTTCAGTCTGGCTTTTGAAGTAGGGAAAGTTTGATGTGGGAATCTCTTACAAATGCTGTCGTACGTGTATGTTGTTTATATGTGTATTTTATTGGATTTTAAATTTGTGAAGCACTTTGGGCAACAACATTGCATTTAAATGTGCTATATAAATAAATGAAGTTGAAGTTGTTTCATCGGACGTGCGCGAGCCTGACCTCCAGTTAACCTCCGGTTTGTTTGGCTAGTGTCTAATAATATAACTATTTATATTTAATTTAATTTATGTGTAATAATTATTTGTATTATTATTTTACTGTACAATAATTGTAATAAATAAACGATTAGTTGAATTTTGTTGTTTGTTCATTTTATTAAATAAACAATTTGTTGAATGGGTCCTGTAGTTTGGTCGCATTTAAACAAACCGTATGGTACATTGACATCTAGAATTTAGCTTGTTATCGGAGTCTAAAGTAGGGATGCACCGATCCGATACTCTGGGGCCGATGCGGGTATTTTTTGCTGGATCGGGTATTGGACTGACGGGTTCCATTCAAATCCGATCTGTTGCGTTACCCGTGGATGTTACTCTTAAGCGTCAAAAAGGACTAACTATCAGGAAACCACCGTAAAAGTTTTCATGCACTGTATTCCACGTCATGTATTTCGATAGCTTTATGCGAGGAATAAACCAATATAGCATAATTAAGAAACTCTGACCTCCGCTGGTGCTGTCAATCTCCATCCAGCATGCATGTGTCCGGTAACAGTCAGGACGTTACTCGTTCCAATGTTTTCATTATTCTTCATAATCACTAGATAATAGTCTATGGTTTTGTTTAAAAGCGGTCTATGTTGTGCGTCATTCATACACAATAACACTTTTTTCAACTGTTGGATGGATGCAATGCACTATGTGTTAAACACATAACATAGTATCTCTTCCCTTTGTGTTATAACTGTTTTGAACTTGAGGAGCAAAGATCCCCGCGACATCAGAAGGATCATCACAAGGACGCATCATTATGAGTCTGGGATGCTCGTGAGTGAAACGGTGCATTAAGCGCATCATTCTGCGTCCAACGCGCATGATTGTAAATAACGTAGAAGCGAATTTATTAAGCGCATCATTCTGTGTCCAGGATGCGCATGAGCAAGTCTGTTCCACTCTGCATTGGAGACTTTTATACAGTGATAGTTTTGTGCAATAAACAGAGATTTATTTGTTAAACATTTTTTAAGTATCTGTACTTTATGAGACCATATTGTAAAGCATATATCATACTCTTGTAGAATTTATAAATTCATTTTTATATGGTTTTTACCTTTAATACAGTACTTAATTACATTTAAAAAATCCTACTTTTCTACATTTAAAAGTAAAAATACTTAAGTAAAAGAAAGTAGTAGATTTTAATGTACTCAAGGATTAAAAGGTTGAAAACAACATCTATTTATGAAATGTAGTGGAGTAAAAAGTATGATGTGCTTTATAATGTAGGGAAGTATTTTTTGTAAGTAAAAACACTCTGATAAAGTACAGATATTTTAAAATGTACCTGAAAGTAAAAATGCTTAAGTACTATCCACCTCTGGCAATAAAAGATAAAAATATGCAATTCTACGTTGATCAAGACAAACAGTATAGTATCGGATCAGGATCGGTATCTGCCGATACTCAGAATTCAGGTATCGGAATCGGATCGGCAAAGGAAAATGTGGTATCAGTGCATCCCTAGTCTAAAGTCAAAATATTGGAGAGACAAGTTTAGCCAATCGTTCTTCAAGGTTTCTTTTGATTGTTATCAGAAATAATCTACAGGCACTCTACACTGGGTTCCAAATTATTATGCAAATGATATCTTTCTCTGGTTTTCCTAATTTGTCGATGCAAATGACAGTCAGTATAATTTTCAAGTAATCAACAGTTAGGGTACATTTGGAATTTTATTGAACAAACCTCCCACTGACAACAGTATTTATTTAAAAAATGAAAAACTCAAAATGCACTGTTCCAAATTATTATGCACAACAGAGTTTGAAAACATTTCATAGGTTGTAAAAAACTGAAAATGGTCATTTGTTGAATTTGCAGCATTAGGAGGTCATATTTACTGAAATCAAAAGCTATTTCAATCAAAAACATCCTAACAGGGCAAGTTACATGTTAACATAGGACCCCTTCTTTGATATCACCTTCACAATTCTTGCATCCATTGAACTTGTGAGTTTTTGGATAGTTTCTGATTGAATTTCTTTGCAGGATGTCAGAATAGCCTCCCAGAGCTGCTGTTTTGATGCTAACTGCCTCCCACCATCATAGATCTTTCGCTTGAGGATGCTCCAAAGGTTCTCAATAGGGTTGAGGTCAGGGGAGGATGGTGGCCACACCATGAGTTTCTCTCCTTTTATGCCCATAGCAGCCAATGACACAGAGGTATTCTTTGCAGCATGAGATGGTGCATTGTCATGCATGAAGATGATTTTGCTACGGAAGGCATGGTTCTTCTTTTTGTACCATGGAAGAAAGTGCTCAGTCAGAAACTCTACATACCTTGCAGAGTTCATTTTCACACCTTCAGGGACCCTAAAGGGGCCCACCAGCTGTCTCCCCATGATTCCAGCCCAAAACATGACTCCGCCACCTCCTTGCTGACGTCGCAGCCTTGTTGGGACATGGTGGCCATCCACCAACCATCCACTACTCCATCCATCTGGACCATCCAGGGTTGCACGGCACTCATCAGTAAACAAGACTGTTTGAAAATTAGTCTTCATGTATGTGTGGGCCCACTGCAACCGTTTCTGCTTGTGAGCATTGGTTAGGGGTGGCCGAATAGTAGGTTTATGCACAACTGCAAGCATCTGGAGGATCCTACACCTTGAGGTTTTCGGGACTCCCGAGGCACCAGCAGCTTCAAATACCTGTTTGCTGCTTTGCAATGGCATTTTTGCAGCTGCTCTCTTAATCCGATGAATTTGTCTGGAAGAAACCTTCCTCATTCTGCCTTTATCTGCACGAACCCTTCTGTGCTCTGAATCAGCCACAAATCTCTTCACAGTACGATGATCTCGCTTAAGTTTTCGTGAAATATCTAATGTTTTCATACCTTGTCCAAGACATTGCACTATTTGACGCTTTTCGGCAGCAGACAGATCCTTTTTCTTTCCCATATTGCTTGAAACCTGTGGCCTGCTTAATAATGTGGAACGTCCTTCTTAAGTAGTTTTCCTTTAATTGGGCTCACCTGGCAAACTACTTATCACAGGTGTCTGAGATTGATTTCAGTGATCCAAAGAGCACTGAGACACAATACCATCCATAAGTTTAATTGAACAATATAAAATTAAATGTTTACGACACTTAAATCCAATTTGCATAATAATTTGGAACGCAGTGTATTGTTTATGAATGTGTACCGGAAATTAAGTTGGGGTTACAAAAGTGTGCATGCGCAGTAACGTTTGTTTATGTCGTTAAGATGAAACGTCTATATAAAAGTGCATAAAACATTGTTGAAACTATCTTTAGTCGCAATAATAAGCTAAAAAATATGTTTTATAATTTCATCCATTGGGACAGATTTTACAGGAAATGTCAGTTTGACGTCCATAAAGATGTAACTGTAGTAACCTGCAGTTTTATTTTTCAAACACAGTTGGCGATAGAGAGGCAAACTTTATGGATTGCAGCTTTAAATAGTTGGTTATGCACTTTAGCAAATAAACCCTGATTACATCTACATCACAATATCAGATTTTACTACACAGTAATCGTGGCCAAAATAATTCACAATATTCATTTTATTGAATCAATCAATTCAAATTCACGTTACATTTTGTTGATATTGGCGCTATCGGCACATATTACTATTGCGCTCTTTAAATAACTAAAAAAATATTACGCCATTGACTTTAGACCAGGTTTCAGTTGGTCAATAGCGCAGTCTATTTCAGTTGCCTTAAAATAGCAACGTGCCAACAATGCGCCTGAACGCACCTCGTTTTCAGACCAGCATGCCCATGGGCGCACAAATGGGTGCAAACGCATTTGCTATTTGAACAAAGTGGCGCAGGATGTGAAAATGATAACTGCATCGGACTGAAATTAGCAAAAAACCCTTGCGTCGCAATAGGTCCCAATGAGTACCGCTGTTGTTTGGTTAAACATTCTTAAAAATATCTTCTTTTGTGTTCTGCAGAAGAAAGAAAGTCATACAGGTTTGAAATGTTTTTTGTGAACTATCACTTTAAGGCGACTTTTAAATGGGTGCTGAATTGTCTACAATATTAGGATAGGTGTAGTATTAACACAATTTAATATCACCATTAGTTGTCAATACTAGTATATTGTGAAACTAGTACATTTACATTTATTCATCTAGCAGACGCTTTTATCCAAAGCCACCTATCAAATAAGAAAGTATTTAACATTTTGTCTTGGATTCTAGACTAATTTAATTTATTTTTATTTAGGTGATTGGGTAATGTAAATGTGTTGTAATTGAAAAAAAAACATATACACATACAGTATTCTTTGCTTGTTTTCTCAGATGAAAAACTGCTGCCGTCTTCTCCTGGCCAAATCTGCTGCAGTTTTGCCTGCAGCCTAATGAGCACTCATGCACACTATGGCAACAATCGGTCCATGCTCGGATGCAGAGGACCTGTTGGCTTCTATCCACCTCGAGAGGTATCTAAACCACTTCCGTCAGGCCGGCTTTCTCCTCGCCCGAGACTTCTGTCATGTGGACAATGCAGCCCTGAACAGGGTAGGAGTCACTGCCACCGGCCACAGGAAGCGGATCCTCAAACTGGTGGAGCACACTCAAATGATCTGTCAGCATCAAAGGAAAGAGCCACTGCTAGATCGCTGTAATTCAGAGTCGGACATTCACGAGGTGACCCCTGTCAAAGCGGAGCCTCTTTCCCCTTCAGGACATTCTGGAACGTCCTTTGAAGCCTTACGTAACAGATCTGCCCCGAATCTTTGTGCACAAGTGAAACGTTCATACTCTGAGCGCAGTGCTACTGTCGTGAAGCCGGTACCCAAACCAAGAACTGTCTTCCACAAACTAACAGAAGAAAAGATTTCTTTACCAACAAAACATATAGCTGTAGATGATCCGAGTTTATTCTATACTACGTCCAGAACAGATATTGTTAAAACGTTTACTGAATCACCGCAAAGATTTGCAGAGACCTATGGACCATCACCCCCACTACCCCCCAGGTTAAATCGAGGAATCCTTCCCACCACATTGAAGAGAATGTCAGACGAGGACCGGCACAGCTCCTCAACCCTCTCCACCCCCCCTGACTCTCCCTCCGGTTATCAGTGTTCTCCTTTCACCAACACACCCGGTTCACCCCCAAGTCCTCCCTGCTCAGGGCTCGAGATGGTCTCGAATGAAATCTACTGTGGCACTTTATCAGACACCCCTCGCACGTCGTGGAGTCGCTCTGTACCCGTTCCCCCTCCGCGCCAGGAGGTCAGCCCATCTACTGAAAACCATAGGTAAATATGATTTTAGAACAGCACAAAAAATAATACCATTTTAATGTTTTGTTATGTGTATTTACACACGGATATATGTGAATAATTGGGAGTAATTGTAGTTACATGTTTAAATGTAGTTTATTGGACGCACACGCCGGGCCCGAAGTTAACTTACGGTCTGTGTTTGGTTATAGTATAACGATTTGTTTTATATTTAATTTACATTCATATTCATTCATATTAGTATTTTATTGTATATTAATTGTCTTAAATAAAATTAAAACTACTCAACAGTTATTGATTCTTAGCGGAGGTCTACCGGAAGTTAAGTTTGCACCACATAACATTTGTTTACGTTGTTGTCGCCAAAACCGTCTATTGGTTCTACTAGTGTTGTTTATTTATAAGATTCTATCATGGTTCAGTCACAACAATTTTGTTTGTATTCCTACAGCACTTTACAAAATGTTTTTGAAACACCTGCAAGAACGTCTGGTAGGTTTATTATAGCGACACAATTCACATATTATCATTCATGACTAGTTGTAGTTGTTAGTACCACTGGCAAATTGTTTTCTGTTTAAAAATAAACTGTTTAAAAATAAATGTAACAGTTTCTGTAAATTAGGATTATTATTCACTTTTTTATTTTGAAGGATATTGGTTACCAATACGTTTTTGTAAGGATATTGAGATATTTTACTGGAAAACAAAATAATGATTAAGAAAACATTGTTTTTGCAAAGTGAAAATTAGTTAATTCCCCAATAAAAATGAATTACAACTTTTGGTCCAAACAACACAGCATCTGCTGAGGAGGATGATGAAATGATCAACCCATACTGTGAAACAGTTTTTCAAAGCAAGAGACAATATCAACATTCAGAGGTGAGAGACACTTTGAAATGAAAGAAGAGTCTTTACTGCAGAAGTGGAGAAGAATAGAAGTGAGTTTATTGATGGTTGAATATGTTTAGGCTGAGAGGACCAAAAGTGAGGAAATGACTGGAACTGCAAATAAAGATAAATTAAGAGATGATGGGTAAGTGAAAGTGTTACCTGCTTGTATGCAAATGTTTTGCTGTGAGTGTCATATACAGCTATTTGTAGAGTTTTGCCTAAAACAAAGAATTCTGTGACTTCTTCAATCTCTGGTGGTGTAATGTGTCATTTTTAGGGATGCACCGATACTACATTTTTCCACCGATGGTTCCGAGTGATATCTGCCGATACCGATTCTGAAGACTAAAATAATATTTCTTAACCTTGTAACTTTGTTCTTAATGTTCTTAATTCTTGTAAAGACTATTTTCAATCATAATTTACATTATTCTGGTCATTCGCATGAATTTCCGTCTTTGAAACACAAAAGGAAAAGTTCGGCATAATATCCAAACAATTTCAAGAAATTAAAATAAATGGGGACTGACACTAAAAAAGTCACTAAAAACACTGATCTAAAAAATGTCAAGATCCTTAAAAGTAATTTTAATTTGTAAGTTTCATTTGGAGTATTTTCATCACGTTTTCTAACCTTTAATAACATCAGTCCTTGTGTTTATAAAAGTACAGCTTGGAGATGGTAAACTTCTTCTTTTGTGTTCACAGAGGACAGTTAAACAGGTTTGGAGCGATACGAGAAAATGATCAAAGAAATGTCATTTTTGAGTTGAACAAGATGTCTGTTTTGGGCTGTACTTCACTTTTTTTTGCAGTATTTATCATTTCCCACAATGTCCCTTTTCTGCTTTTACAGGCAGCGAAATCATTCTTGGTTGAAGCGTCTTGATTCTCCAGGTTACTGTACAGTGGGTGAGCCCGCCCCGGCCGCTCACTCCTTCTCCCTTCCTTATAACATCTGCTCCAATGAAGCGGACGAGGACCACACCATCTCTCCCTATGCCAGTTTTACCTCACTGTCCGAGCGGGTGGCACCCATCCTCAGCGGCTGGCTAGATAAACTCTCTCCTCAAGGGTACGCCCCAGCGGGTCTGCTGCTCTCCTCTCACCTGCTCACTTCCTGCTGTCTCCTCACAGACTGTTTCTGCCCTCTGTCTGTCCTCTCTAGCCGGTTTGTCCTTCTTCATGTATTTGTCTGTGTCTCCTGCTGTTCGTTTTTCTGTCCTCTGCTTATCCTTTATGTCTAGATTCACTTCCTTGTGGTTTGCAGGCAATTTCAAATGAGTAAAAATGACAAAATACATTTATGTTGCGTTAATGATGCATTATTACAATACAAGTCTAATTTTATGCTGTTGCTTTCTTATATCTTCTTAATGTTTTATTTTAATGTACACACAGCAGAGTTATTATAGTTTTGTTTTTAGTCTTATTGTAGTTTTAGTCATATTTTAAATTAGCTTTTAATTTTAGATTTTTAGTTTTTATGTTAATTTTAGTCATTATTTTGATCAATTTTGTTATATGCTTTTGTCATTTTATTATTTTTATTTTTTTATGTTGCTTTATTAGACTAATTAATTTTTATTTTAGTTTTTGTTTAGTATTATAATTTTAGTGCCTTAAACTTATTTCAGATTATTTCCGAGGCGTCATTTTTCATTTACTTTAAGTTTTTATAATAATTTTTAGGTCAATATTTGATTTGATTTTAATAGACAGAAAAGTTTTATTTTAGTAAACTATAATAACCTTGACAGATTGTATAGATTTAAAGCTGAAAATCTGTAACTTTTGCCTTTCTATCTATCTCTGTTTCAAAACAAAATAATTGTAGAGTACTTTTTATTCCCATGTCTTTAAAAACAACAGACATTGTCCCACGAAATCCCACCTGACAGTTTAAATTATTAGTCATTATTACACCTTAGCATTGTAAATTGGGGTAAGGTAAGGAGACAGTTTAAAACAATGATTCAAGACACTGATGTACTTACTCAACACATGACAGGATTTTTTACAGCGTCTGATGTAAAATCAAATCTGTGTTTCTGTCTTGTAGAAACTATGTATTCCAGAAGCGATATGTGAAGTTTGATGGGAAGAACTTGATGTACTACGGTAGTGAAAAGGTGCTTGTACACAAACAAACTCATGGCGTGTTTTCGTTTTTTAAAGAAATCACATCATACATTTATCATTTGTTGTGATGAAATATGATCCACTTACCATGGCCAAGTTTTGCACCAAAACTGTAAAAATGTAGTTTTTCATACACTCACGTACTGCAAGTTAATTTGCAGGTGCTACACAACCAGAAAGAACACATCGACAACACAACATTTTTTACTTTTTACACTCATTTTTTTCTGATGTCAAGGAATAATACATATCCTGCTTTTACATTCACACAGAGTGACATTGAGATTTCTGGTTACGTCTGACATGACTTCTGTAAGTGGGTGGTCATGTGTCCATGACATCAGACATCCATGGGTTTTCAGAACGAGATAATTCTTCATACCGTATTAGTTTAAATAGATAATCCTGTTTCACTTTTCAAAGTTACACTGCGTTATTTCACGATATGACCTCTTTTAATCTGAAAACCTTCTGCATTTAAACTCCTGTTGTTTATCTGCCGAGGTCACACATGCTGGTACATTCCTAACCCAAATGGTTTTTTTTGTTTCTCACAGGATGCTTATCCCAAAGGCGTGATTCCCTTAGCTGCCATCCAAATGGCCCGTCTAGCCAAAGACAACAAATTTGAGGTCGTGACAAGTCACAGGACATTTATCTTCCGTGCCGACAGTGATGGTATGCGCATTCTTTTAACACCTTTCTGTTGTTGACTGAAAACATTGAAATTGC
Source organism: Triplophysa rosa (assembly GCF_024868665.1). Classification (NCBI taxonomy): domain Eukaryota; kingdom Metazoa; phylum Chordata; class Actinopteri; order Cypriniformes; family Nemacheilidae; genus Triplophysa; species Triplophysa rosa. Next base: position 8,989,841 of record NC_079902.1, read on the forward strand.
AGCTAATCATTTTTTTATGTAATAATTTGCTGTATGTCTCCTTGCAGTCCAAAGGAGCAAATGGTGCATCACATTGCAGGAGCGAGTGAAGGAACAGCTGGTTTTCGGCCGCCCACGTTTTGGCCCCGGCAGTCACTGCCAAAAGAGTGGTTTCCTGGAGCTCAAAGGAACCAAGTCAAAGATCTTCGCTGCCATTATAATGGAGCAGATCTGGTTGTACAAGAGTGAGCAGGTGATGGGTTAATGCTTTTAAAGGCACACTACTCTTGATTCTGGTCTTTTTTATCCTATTCCTGTCCGGTTTGATGTCATTTTGTTTTGGGGCGCACATACTCTGGTCACTAATACACTCATAAAAAGCCCTGTATTGTTTTCCTAATGTGGTTTAACGGTCCATTCTCCCTTAAGTGACTTGTGTGTGGTATGTGCTCTGCAGTGCTTTAAGAATGGGATTGGAATTACTGTAATTGAGGCCAGAGGTGCTACAATTCGTGATGGGAAGGGCAAGAGCTTTGATCTCATTACACCTTATAAAACCTTCAGGTAAATCGCTAGTCACGCTATGCTTATCTGTTAAGTAAGCTTGCTCCTGTTGCAAATACTTCTTCCTGATTCTTAAATATTACATTGAATTTAAAGGGCAAGTTTACCCCCCAAAAATCTGTCTTCATTTATTTACTATCATGTCTTGTATATGACTCGTTCATCTGTGGAACACAAAAAAAGATATTTTGAGAAATGTCCATAGGGACAATTAATAGGATCCTCAGGTTGGAAGTATTAAGCAGGTTGTGTGCTGTCTTGCAGCTTTACGGCAGAGTCAGATCGAGACAAGAGGGACTGGATGGAGGCCATACAGGAATCTATAGCAGAAACACTATCTGATTATGAGGTGGCGGAGAAGATCTGGTCCAACAGATCCAACAAGATCTGCGCTGACTGCAAAGCCATCAATCCAGACTGGGCGTCCATCAATCTCTGTGTGGTCATCTGCAAGAACTGCGCAGGTGTGTGCGTGACTGATGTGAATCTTATCAGCTTGATGGCTTATTTGTCATCATGACTTATTGTGCACAGACTATCTTGACGGTGTTGACTGTTTTTATATCCAAGAATTCAAATGTAAGAATAGAACTATGTCATATTTTAATCTGTTGTTAAATTTATTAAAGTAATTGCAGTCAAATCTTATTAATATTTATTTCTTTTAATTACCAAAAAATGTCATATGAAGCATCCCACTTTTTGTGTGCAGTCTTGGCAACCAAGGTTTTGCCCCAAAAATGTAACATTTCATAAAATTGCGACAGCCATGATTTTCAAAATTTTTACACAGAGTTGTGTAAATTCGAACACATTTTTCATTACTTGTTTGCAACGTTTTTCTTTTATTATTGTTTTTTTTCAGAGATGAAAGGTGAGCTTGATTTTGATGTAGAAGTTCAGAAACCTGCCAGTTCTTTGTTTTTGTTTTCACCACGGGGAAATAATAATGTGGCATTATGTAAACAAACTAGTATTTAAAATCCCGAAAATGAATGAAAGTTAGGTAGTTATGATCAGGACTGGCTAAAAAACAAGTCAACAAAATTGGGAAAAATATAATATTTTTTTTACCTCAGTTTAAAAAAATGAATGTTGTTGTTAATCATTGTAATATTCAAGACTGTGATAATAATAAAATATTTATAATTTTTAATTGATATATTTTCATCAAAATTATTATGTAAACAAACCAGCATTTAAAGGGTTAAAAATCTGAAAATAAATAAATAATTGCTGCTTATGATCAAGTAGGGAAAATATTAATATATATATATATATATTTATGACAGTATTTGGGCACTCGTGTTTTTATCCTCTTAAGACAATTGTGTTATTTTCTATAATTGATGCAAAAGGTTTGTTTTGTGGCCTGTTGCTGGAAAGTGTCGTGTAATGGCAGTGCAGCGTCTTGGATTAATGCAGATGCTGTTTAGAGTTCTTAAACTCATTGGAGAGATAAAAGTGGCTCAGAGGCACCATATCAGGAAGTCATTGTGTGCCAAACAGAGTGAATGGTGTGTGGAGAGTGATGTGATGCCTCTTTTGTTCTGTTTGCCTGCAGGCCAGCACAGAGGTCTCGGCACAATGGTGTCGAAAGTGCAGAGTCTGAAACTAGACACCAGCGTGTGGAGCAATGAGATCGTTCAGGTGAGGGTGACCGGCAATTGTGAGACCCTGATATCCCGCTCTGTTTTTTTTTCAAAATTGACAAATGAGGTCAACTTGAACCCTCGTTCTCATGTGTTGTAGCTCTTTATAATGCTTGGCAATGACAGAGCCAATGAATTCTGGGCGGCCAAACTTCTTGCGAATGAAGAGCTGGACTGTGATGCCTCTCCAGAACAGCGGAGGGAATTTATTACCCACAAGTATCGTGAGGGCAGATACCGCCACCCGCATCCCAGTTTTAACACACAGGAAGAGCTTCTTAAGGTAAAGGATGTGTCTTAAAGTTGCAGTAGTAAAATTAGCATGATGAATTCTCCAGGTCAGACAGAGGATGGAAATAGCGAAGAAAAACCTAAAACCACTGTTGTTGGTTCAAGTCATGCTTATTATTAACATTATTAAGTAATGTTATTAAATTATTATATAGCATAAGCCCTATTTAAAATAAGGTGTTTTAGATTTTAGTATACTTATTTTAGTTTTAATGAGATCTTAAGGGATAGTTCACCCAAAAAAGGAAAATTCTGTCATCATTTACTCACTCTCTTGTCATTTTAAACCTGTATGACTTTCATCTGCAGAATGCAAAAGAAGATATTTTGAAGAAAGTTGGTAACCGAACAGCACTGGCACCTATTCCCTTCAATTGTATGGACACAAAACCAATGCAAGCGAATGGGTGCCGGTTAACAACATTCTTCAAAATATCTTCTTTTGTGTTATGCGGAAGAAAGAAAGTCATACAGGTTTGAAATGACAAGAAAGTGAGTTTTCATTTTTGAAAATTCTATATTTAACCCATAGTTCAATGAGTTTACCACAAAAATTCTTATTTTCATGCCTAAGATTGTGGAAGTGAATGAAATCACTAAAGGAAGAAATGCAGAACGTATAATGTTTTTTTCCATATTATTCTTCAAAACATTTCATAGACTATGAATTGTTCTTTGTCAGACCAGTCTTTGTAAATAAAGTATTCTTTTTAATTTATTGAACTCATTTTTTATCCAATATGAATAACTGTAATGCCCGGTTTCACAGACAAGGCTTAAGGCTAGTCTCAGACTAAAATTAATATTTGAGCGGTCTTAACTGGATATAACTTGCCCTGAAATATAATTGAATATGTCAGTGCCATTGTTTTGTCTCAAGATGCACACCAGTAATGATTTATTTTAAGACAGTTTTGAAAAGTGACTTAATTATCCTAATTTAACTAAGGGATAGTCCTGGCTTAAGCTAAGCCTTGTCTGTGAAACCGGGCCTAAAAGTCGCAGATATTCAGCAGTCAAGAGTGATTTCCCAATAGACTGCAATAACCGACACCGTTGCGTAAACCTCGTTCACATGAACCAAGCCTTTTGCGCAGAGGTCATGTTTTCGTCAAAGCCGTATAACCCCAAAACCTTTGCACAAATACACAAATCCGTTTCCTCTTTCCACCACTACAGCAGACAGGATATTTTGAAATACCCAAACACTTCCTTGGAATCGTTGTAAACTATTGCATTGAGCAACTTTAATTCATCCTTTACTGGAGCAGCAAGGACATATTTTCTTAGTATAGCCAAAGCCATCCAAAGATTATGCCAGCGGTCAAGCCAAGATTTGTGTGTATTATTCTTCATTTCAGGCATACCCCTGAACAGGCTGATGGATGTGCTATGAATTGTAAATAATGAAGAAAGCTAAAAGCACTGCTGTGTATAAATGGGTTTTTGGAGGATTGAACTCTTTTAATGTCCTTTGGCTGTATGTGCTGTTATCGGTGCATTTGTTTAAGTGCATGTGTGTAATCGCCCCGCAGGCCCTGTGCACCGCGGTGACCGAGCAGAACCTGCTGAAAACAGTCACTCAGATTTTTGCCGAGGCCGAGGCCGTGCGACTCTCCAACGCGAACGGAAATGACAAGCGCGTGTCTCCACATTACTCATACACGCAGTCTGCAGGTACGATGACATCACGGAACCTCCTCTCTCACTATTTCGCCACAGCAGATGTGTCAATTATACTTCGTACGTGACGTTTTTGTTGAATCTTGTTTTGATGCAGATTCCTGTGTGTATGATGAGATCATGCAGGCCATCCTGTACTCGGGCTACCTTTACAAGTCAAGCTCCCTCAACAAAGGGACATTATCTCGCAGAACCAGAGACGGTAGGCGAATGTGCCAAGCACAAGCCAATTGGCAGAGTTCAAGGAGCAGAATATACCTCTTCAGACAAAAAATGCCGTTTTGTACTGTTGCACAGTTGCACATTTTATAGCAGCGTGGTGGTGCAGTTGTGCATTGATGCTGCTACACAGTTTTCCTGGGACTTTACTCTATAAACGCATATGTTATGTATCATTTTTTCAGGGATCCTTTATTATTATACTGAAGTTGAGCTTCAGTTTACACTCCTACGCAAGCTACACAATACACATGCACCATTTTTAATACATCTTTAATGATAAAAAGGGAAGATGTTTACAGTTTTCCATCACTTTTGGCCACTGTGGTAGTAGTCCATACGGTCATATCTGCCGGCATCACAAATCCTGTGAGGGGATTTTCATACCTTTTGATTTATGTTCCTCAGCAGATTTTCAAAAGTACTGGTGTTCGGTGGAGAAGTCCATCCTCTTTTATGAGTCCGACAGATGTCACGAGCCCAGTTTGAAGATCGATGTTAAAGACATCATCTGTTTAGGAGTCAGCAGGCCTGACTCCAGCAACAACAGCGGCTTTATTGACAAGTGTGTTTCACATTCACAACTGATCGTAATATCTTACAACATGTTACATAATACAACATTCCCTAATTCATCCTTTTGTTCATTTCAGATTTCGATACACTTTCGAGCTTTACCTCACATCTGATAAACTGGTCCAGTTTGGCCTGGAGACTCCGGATGCGTTGCACAGTTGGGCGAGAGCGATCGGGAAGGTAAATATGAATCAGTGGAGCTGTGCTCTCTACACACATAGGAAATAGCTTTTCACACCAGTGCACTAGAGCTCGACTCTGTTTTGATCGCTGGCAGGCCACCACCCCTCTCAGCTGTCACTGCCTGCTGGCGCGAGAGTTCGAGCGAGTGGGCGTGCTGCGATACAAGGCCATGCTAGACCCACAGCAGTGGAAAGAAGGCTTCTTTGTTCTGCAGAAGTCCAACCTGTTCATCTGTCCTGGAAATGACGGCGCCGCTGAGGATATCATAAACCTAAAGCGCCTCCAGGAGCTCAGTGAGTCTGCTACCTCAATCACACGATAGTGTGTTTCACAGATAAACATGCTTCTCAGTTCTTTTTTTAAATTTGCCCTCTGCTTGAATAGTATGTGTTTACGCGTCTTTGTCTTGGTTTAAAAATCAAGGTATTGCATCAGAAACTGAGAACCATGAGAAGAAGGACATCCTAGTTCTTGTTGAGAAAGGAAGGTGGGTGTCGGTCTTTATTTATACACTTTATTCCCACAACCAAGTTACACTTCACATGAAATCAAATAGTTCACTCCAAAAATGAAGAAGTTCACTTTATTTGTCTTTTTTGTTTTTCAGCTCATTTTTTATTTATTTGTGTTTTGTTTGTTTATTATTTGGTTTGTTTATAAAAAGGCAAAATAACAAACAGAAAGCTAGAAAGAGGAAAGGAGACAAAAACGAAAATATAAGTCCATTAGTAAATCAATTTTTTAGAAAAAGTACTTACGGTGATATTGTTATTAACTAGTATTTTACAGTCAGACGTGTTTCTGTTTCATGGTAATATGATGGGATGCAATGAAGGAATGGAGTCCAAATCTTGTTGAAAGCATCGTTTTGGATTTTATGGACGCTATAAGCATCAGAGTTATTCCAAATCAAAATGTTGTTCTTTTTCTGTCTTACACAAGAAAAAATGTTCAGATGTTAAGCAGGTTGTAGTGTTACAGATGTTCTTTTTCTACACAGCAAAAGTGAATGGAGATTGACATTACACCAAAACAATAGCTGTTATGACTTTTGTGCTGTATAGACGGTTTATAGGATGCACATGCTGGCCCAATGTTAACTTCTGGTCTGTGTTTGGTTATAATACAACAATTTATTTTAGATTTAACTTATATGAGTATTTTATTGTATATTAATTGTATTCAATTAAATAAAAACTTCTCGGCAGTAAGGTCTACCGGACGTTACGTTTGGGCCACATAACGTTGTATGTCGTTGCCTCTGAGACCGTCTATAATCCAAGTTACATGAAAGCATACAAATCATGCATTGTCAATTCGATTCTATTCAAATATGGCTGAATATCCAGAAATGTCAATTTGATTTGAGAGCATCAGGATGAGTTAATAGTTTTGGGTGATTCCTTTGAGTGCTGTTTATAATTATCATTGTCATGAAATGGTTTTGTCTTCAGGACTCTGCATCTGCAAGGCATGGGGCGGACAGATTTCTCTCTGTGGTGCACAGACATCCAGAAAGCTGCTGGAGGAAAAGGAAACACTCTTAAAGATCAGCAGCTCAGCAGAAATGACATCCCCATCATCGTAGACAGTTGCATTGCCTTTATAACGCAATACGGTAAGACAGACTAATATACATTCCCTGTGCTTTGATTTTTAGAAATTCTACTCTGTCCAAATCTATAATTTCATGCAGAATGAAAATCGCAACGATTTTATCTGAACCGCACAGGTTTGGCCCATGAGGGTATATACAGGAAAAATGGTGCTAAGTCCAGAATCAAACTTCTCATGGATGAGTTTCGTAAGGATGCCCGGAATGTGAAACTTCGTATCGGAGACAATTTCATCGAGGACGTGACCGATGTACTGAAGAGGTTCTTCCGGGAAATCGACGATCCCATATTCATGGCTGATCTGCACCCCTTCTGGAGAGAAGCTGCCAGTTAGTACAGCTTTCATTCAGACTTGAGAAAATGATCATGAATTTGTCACACGCATCAGATAGCATGTTGGTAAATCTAAATGAATAAAACATTTTTAATATTGCGAGTTATCTCAGTGATTTGTTATACTATATGCAGAGACACCGCAAAAGACACAGCGATTGGACCGATACAAAGAGCTGATTCGTGGTTTACCGTGGGTCAACAGAACGACATTAGCTGCGCTCATCAGCCACCTCTACAGGTCAGTCAGATCTCATCTTCTTTTTCCAGTCCGATCCCACCGGGCGTATCTCACTATGTCTGTCTCTGTCTTCCTCTCTCAGAGTACAGAAGTGTGCTGACCTGAATCAGATGTGCACTAAGAACCTGTCCTTGCTGTTTGCTCCAAGCTTGTTTCAGACGGATGGGAAAGGAGAACATGAGGTCAAGATCATAGAAGACCTCATTGATAACTACTTGTATATTTTTGATGTAAGTGGATCACTTTAGATTATGATTTGTGTTCTCTTCTATCTTTAGTAAAAACCCTACAAGATGCGTTCTTGTACCATGGTGCAATTTGGTACTCTCTTGTCGGTGGAATACATTTTATATGAATATAATTCAATTGTTTTATTCATTGTTATTTGTCGTTTAACCTCTCCTTTTGTTGCTTAGATCGATGAGGAACACCAAACACAGATTGAACTGGAAATCAGTTTGATCACCACCTGGAAACACACGCAGGTACAGTAAACCAACCTGCTTTTATTTCTGTTCAAATTTCACAAACGTTAAAATGTCGTTTGCTGTGATTTCTTCAGCTCTCACAGGCAGGGGACCTGATCATTGAGGTTTATCTGGAGGAAAAGATGCCAGACTGCTGCATCACGCTAAAAGTAAGATCAGCAAAAAACTTGACTGGAAAAAAGCTGCTGTTGCACAACACCACCACATGGCGGCACACACAAACCATTGATCACATAAAGTCATGCCTGTTGTGCTTGTATGACAGGTGTCTCCCACAATGTGTGCTGAAGAGCTGACCAATCAGGTGCTGTTCATGAGAAACATCCCTGCAGGGGAGAAAGACGTGTGGATGACATTTGAGGCCATTGAGGACGGAGAGCTCGGTAGAAAAATGCATACAAATTGACAAATTCAATTTGGAATGAAAGAACATACAAATATCTTTAAAAAATACAAATAAAGTTAAATGCAGGATGTTATTTTCACAGAGCGACCTCTTCACCCCAAAGAGAAAGTTCTGGAGCAGGCCCTGCAGTGGTGTAAAATGGCCGATCCCAGCTCTGCATATCTGGTGGTGAAGAAGGTGCCCAGAGGAGAAGCAATAGACATTTTCACAGGTGAACTCAACACCCGTTTCAGACAAGTGAAGAAATAAAAACGAAATAAAATAAAGTTGCGAAAGTATTCAAACCCCTTCGTTTTATTCACATTTTTTTATGTTGCTGCTTTATGTTAAACTAACTTATGACCAGAGTTATGATAGTTTTGATTTTAGCTTTATTTAGTTTTACTAATATTCAAAATTAGCTTTTATTTTTAGCTTTTTATTTTTTATGTTAATTTTAGTTAAAGTTTTAGCAATATTGGTATATGCTTTTGTCATTTTATAATTAAAAATGTTATGTTGCTATGTCATATTAATTACTTTTTATGTTTGTTTATTATTTTAATTTTAGTGCTTAATTAAGTAATTTTAAATATCTTTGAGGAAACGTTTAAATTTTTCCTTTGGTTAAGTTTTTCCTAATCGTGTTTAGGTCAATATTAGATTTGATTTCAATGAACAGAAACATTTTCAAAGTTTTAATTTTAGTAAACTAAAATAACCTTGCTTTTGTCACATCTATCACTCCAGACGTTTCAAAATTGATTAAAAATAAAAAACTGAAATAATTGCATAAGTGCTCAAACCCTGTACTCAGTACTTGGTTAAAGCAAACCTTTCAATGTTAAATTTTTGTATTAATAGTAGTTTGAAATAAGGCAGCAACGTGACAAAATGTGAGTTAAATGAAGGTGTTTGAATACTTTCACAAGCCATTCTATAGCACACACACAGACATTTTACATGTCATGCGTGTGCTTTAAATTATGAGTACTAACATTTAGAGCATAAACTTGTTATACATGTTGCATAAAGAACACCGACTTTGTATTTTTTGTATTGTTGTTTGTTTCTGACCTTGTGTCTGTTCTCTGTGTTGTGGTTCACAGCCTACAAGAGTGAGATAGTAAAGTCTGGAGTTCTGAAGTGTCGGGATGAGCCGCCCAAACTCCTGCACGGAAACAAATTCCAGGAGCGATTATTTCAAATTAAAGACCACAAACTGCTTATGAAGGACAGAAAAGTATGTTTACAGTACATCAGCAAACTCTTCTAACTCATTAAAAGTTGTTAAACGCATGACTGAAGGCAAAAGTTAAAAATGTATTTTTATTTCTTTACACCTTCACAGAGCATCAAGCCAGAGAAAGAGTGGCAACTGAAAACCTTGAAGATATACATGGGGATAAAGAAGAAACTAAAGCCACCCACAAAGTAAGATGCATATCTCAAAAGTAAAAAGAAGCCTTTCATAAAGGTAGATTATTTAACTAGAAATAACCAAAATGATTGTACTTGCAGATGGGGACTCACTGTGATATTGGATAAACAGCAAATGTAAGTAACAATAATAAAAGTCTGATGTTACACAAAAATGTGTTGCAGCAATTTTTGATGCATCCAATATACCGTATATAATACAATGCATTTTTAATGGATTATAATTTGTGTATTGTATGCATTATGACTGTTCATTAAGAATACAATATATAATGTCAGGCATCATAGCCATCACTCAAAGAATGACTCTCTCTGACCTAACAGGTATCTCAGCTGTTCCTCTGAAACTGAATCATGGGACTGGATGACAAATTTACTTAAAGCACAGGTACACATATACTTTGCACATAGAGCAAATGCTTCCTTTATTCAACAATAACAATCAACTAACACTTTTCTCAGAACGATGACCTGCGCCCGCCCGTGATGAGACGGCACTCTTCCTCTGACATTTCCAAGCAGAAATTCGGCACAATGCCACTGGTGCCCATCAGAGGAGAGGAAAGCAATACCAACTCCACCATGCTCTCAGCCAATCAGACTCTGGTAGGGCACATGGGCGTCCTCTAGTGGTTCAGCACATGCATTACACACTAGTTGTACATTTTGAGACTTAACATTTGTGTGTGTATTTTTGCAGAGGAAGCTTCACACGAGAAGGGCACTTTCAATGTTTTTTGTAAGTATTTCTTTGGGTTTATCTGCAAGAAAAAAATTTTTTTCCCTCTTTGGCTTTCACACACCAATGCTGGTTTGCAACACAGACTTAGTCACAGTTACTCAGTTTACAGCGGCTGGTCAAAATGAAAAAGCGGGGGGTTTAGAAAGTATCAAATTGCGTCTAACAAGCTTTTGAGAGTTTAGGAGTACGTTTCACAAAACAAGCTGTACTTAATTGAGGAATTCCCTTTGACTTCCTCTGTTCTTCCACCCAATTCCTATTGGGAAACCGGGTTTCCTGATATGACAGGATGCGTTTGAGGGAAGAATGCTTCTGCTGCATTGTTCTGCAACTGTAGCCTTGAGGGAGGGAGGGACCTCACTTCACCTCTTGTGTTTTGGGAAAAATGCCACTGCCTCTGGTGCGTCCCAGCCCAAAAGCCTTCGCGAGCAAATGGTCTGCGGGCTTCGCGCTTTTGTTCTCTGTGTATTCGGCAATTATCTTGATGTTGTCGCTCTGATACTGAGACAAAAGTTTGAACTCAGAAAAGGAAGTCATTTCTTTTGGACATTGTTGAGGGGTGAATCCTTTTCTGTGTGGGTCCGGATAAACACAAATACTTTTGTTGTTTGCATAATGCTATCTTCATTTAGCCTGACGTTGAGATGAGGTATTTTCAGGTGGAAATAGTCACTTGTTTGGTCGTAATCTAAAACCACACGATTTAGGATTAGATTCTGTTAATTTTGGAGATTTAGGGATTCATTCAAACACACAGACACCTTTGTGTACACAAGGAATGTGAGCTTGCTTGTGTTTATTAATCTGATTGAGATATAAAATCTGATTGGACGCACATTAATTTGATTGATATTGAGTCATACCGTGATAAATCAACCAAATTTTGGAAATTTCCCGTGCTACAATTTTTTATGTTATTTTGTTTTGATTTCTTCCTGAAGAAAGACAAACATATTATTAGATCAGTATTTTCTTACCATTATTAGGAGGGTCAAAATGACCAACTGTAACTGAGATTTGGAGCCAAATTACAGAGGGTTGAAATATATGTTTTTACTCTTTTACTTTATTTATGTGCAATAAATCTTGAGTTACAGGCATGCAAACTTTGAAAAAAAAAAAAAACCCTTCCAATTAAATAAATATATAAATAAAATGTAATATTTTGGCTGATGATGTCTATATATATATATATATATATATATATTGTTTGTTTATATATAAATGTATGTAATTATATACACATTTATTGCATTACTGAATTCATTGCATTATTGTGATGTAAACTTCAATTGTGAATTATTATTTTTTGTGCATTTTTGACATTATGACAGATACTCTTGATAGCGCTTACCTTATAACATTCCTTTAAAAACATCCCCAACCATTGTCAAATCATTGTAATGTATAACTTTTTATGTCTATTTCCTTTAATAAGCTCCTTTATATTTCTTGCATTTCTTTTTTTCTCGCTTTTTTTTCTATCCAGCCCATGAAGATGCAGCAGGACTCGTTTGAGGAGCGCATTGAAAGTCCCGAGCCTTTGTATGAGGATGTGGGCGACTTTGGCCTGCAGGTGCTCAAGTCTTTAGAAACAAGTTTCCTATCCAGCACTCCTGCTGAGACACAGGAGGTGCCAGCACGGCCCGTCAGCCTCGGACAGAGGAAGACTGCCTCCCTGGATCGCATGGTTGGCTTTAACTCGGCTCACACTCTGAGCGGAGAAAGTACCTTGTCCTCTGGTGAATCTATAGACATTCTGGGACAAGAAGATCACAGTGACTCTCTGCAGGTCACTGGCAGGCCCAGGTCCCATAGATCATGTAGCCCATGTAGCCCCCAACAAGAAATGCTGTTACAGGAACTCTCCACTATGTTCATCAAGAAACCAGAGTCTAAAAAAACAACACACTACTGAGAACCTTTTCTGAATCCACAGATCATTAGAAAATTGGCCTAGATTGGCCCCAAGTGCAAATTTGCTGTGGAACCTGAAATTTTCCTTTATCTTACTGATATTGGATAATAAGAATGCAGTATTAACATGGTTTGATTATTATTGTAAGTACTGTGCCAAAGCGAACACCAAAATTAAGAAACAAGTCTGTAAAACTGCTATTGTTGTTTTTAAAAAGTGGGTTAAATGTGCTTTGCCATGTGCATCTCTTTGTCACACTACACTGACAAACCTCTCAGCATTTTTCAGCATGTCACCACTTATTTTTATATGTCTTTTTATTGTATTATTTGTACCTAAAGATGAAATTACATTTGATTTAAATTTAATATCTGTTTTAAATATTTTTTATTGTTTCTTGGCTCAGTAATGCAGTGTTTTCTGTATGACAGTAAGACGTGAACCTTAATGCATGTTGTGTGCATTACATAAACAGTAGTCTTGTTAAAACATTTATGTGGGTATTCCTTGGCTTCATACAGAAAATTAAATGACTGTTGTTTGGGATCAGTTCTCCTGAGACTTCAAACTGTTTTGATACAGTTTATTGTATTTATTGAATTATTTATATAGACTATTTGAAGAATGATCAAAGAAGTGAAGGAAATGAAAAAAATGAAGGCAATCACTGGAATTATTTTCAGGTTTGACAATAGAGGGCAGTATAGATACATGTCCTGACAATCTGCTTCAGCATTTTCAAATTTTCACTCCTCTTTACAGGCATTTATTCAAGGCATGTACTGTATAAAGTCTAATAACAAAATAAATATGTGATTTCACCCCAGCCTTCTCTTTTATTTTATCAATGAAATTTCCCTGTTTTTGCAAACCTTTGTTTTAGTTCTCTTTATAAATAATTGAACATTCAATTTTAAACACATTGAAAGAGTTTTGTTTTAATTAGATGCGTGATTTTTGTTAATATTGTACTCACTTTTAATGTGTATAATGTATGTGTTTTGGGTGTCTTTACTGCATTTACCAAATATTGTGTTCAATAATTCAGAAAAGTTTGTTTATAAAATTTGCTAATTGTTTACTGAAGATAAATAATGTGCTAGTTATGAGTATCATGAAATTCAAAGCCTCACTCAACCTAATGTGTCACCTCAAAAGCTGTGATGGATTTGATGTTTTAATTTGAAACATCAAATAAAGTACATGTCAATAATTATTGAGATTTAATAGTGTAATAATAATTTAGTTACTTTCCTAAATACTACTAATGAATCATGTATCAGAAATATTATTACTTGTCAAATAAATAAAATGATGTCTAATTGTATTAAAATTACTTCAGATATATACTATAAAAAAGATTTAAGGTAAGTTGTGAAAACATTACATTATAATGAAGATTTTTTGGAAATCATTTTTGCTCCTGAGGGCAAACATGTCGGTCTGGTTGAAGATCAGTCAATCAAAAGTGTCTTCTGGGGAGATTGGATTTAGAGTAATCTTATTATCTAGGCTTTTAACAGCCTCTCATTTCCTGAAGATAATCCATAATCTTTATGTCCAAATCAGTGAAATATCTATTTAATATGTAGCAATATTGTACACGCTATAAATAAAACATTTATTAATCCTATTATATTAGATGATGATAATGATGATTATAATGGCTAATGTTCTTATGTTTGATTTGATTGTTTTATAGGAAATAATTTCTTATACTTTTTATTAACGAAGAATATTTTCCTCAAAATAAGTGAAGTCATGCCGGTGTAAGTCATTAAACAATGAGCATTTTTAGGCACTGATTTCAAGAAATATACAACTTTTGTTATATTTATATCTGTGGCTCATATATGAGGCGTTTCACTAATACGTATTTTTTTCTAGAAACATTACATGCACAAATTCTGTGTTTTTGTTGTTTAGTAGATAAAAATAAGTAAATAAAAAAATCTGAATCATTTAAATGTGTCCTACTTTGCAACTCTAGCTATTGTTATTTACCACAAATGACTCCGTTTCTTAATTCTTGCACAAATTACAATGTTCACTGTGTTTGTCAAGGATCAACTTTCAACCCTGTAACTCAAATTATTTGAAGTGTTTCTTAATAACAACAAACATTTCATCTAGTCCATACTGCGTGAAACCTTAACTGACAACCAACTGTTATAAGTGTGTGTAGTTTTATTTTATAATTGTGATTTTTATTTACTTTCTATATTTATTTAGTCACATTCGTTGCTCGAAAATCACATATATTGTAGGTTTTATTTGCATTTTCAAGTAACAGATCTGCAAAAATAGCAAACCTCCTACAAAATGTTAAATACATAAGTAACAGTTTCTATCTAGTTGCAGAGTGACATGACATATCCTGTCTTGACTCTTTTCCTGCTATCGGTTTTCCAAACCGATCATCTCAGAATCTGACAGAAATATTGCAGCTCCATTCATTTCCCACACAGATGTGTGCGCGGGTTTTATTTCTGTGAGCATTCAGCGTGCTCAGAGTGGACCTCTTGTTTGAGTTGCTTTGTAAGTTTGGGGTCTTTTCTGGGGAAGAAGGGACAGCAAAGACAAGCCCCAACAAGAGCTTAGGGGATTAAGTTCATTCTCACTGCCAATTCGTCACCTTCCTAGTGCCCTCTGCTAGTGGTCTCAATGTGCTGCAGTGTTTTGTGGTGCGTGATTCACTCCAGTGAACAATTATAAGAAACATCAGCTCGTCCGAAAGCAGGAGGAAAAATATCCTCGGGGTTTTAGGCCTTCATTGAGAACAAGGGGACAAAAAAGCTCTAAATCATGAAGTTGTGTGCGAGCCGCTTGGGCATCGACCGGAACAATGTTGGGGTCTAGAAGATCCTTTGTGCGCCTTTGTTCCCTTTTAGTGTAAAAGTTAATGTATCAATTCTGTATGACTAAAGAAAAGAAAGATTTATTCGCCAATGTGATGCTCTTGTGACAAACACTCTCCGCACATACACTAGGACAGATATTTGAAGATCATTGGAATGCATCGCTGACCTCAAATAGTCAAATGCCGCTTACTTTCTCTAATGGCCCGCTGAATCGCTTTAAAAGTAAATGTTGAGATGATGGACAGTTGTCAAGTGATGTGATACACGGGTGCAGGTCTTCCTGCGCCAAGCGGGCTCTTGTGAGCAAACACTTATTGTTGAGTCTGTCTGTGTATGAGTACCCCACTCTGAAAGGCTTCATTGAGTCCATGGATGAGTAACCTCAGGCTGCTGCGAACTGTCCGCTCCATCTTCAAAAGGATCTTCTAGTGTGTCTTTGAAAGCAGACTCCTTCAGCGTGGATCTGAAGGGGGACTCCAGAACCATTTAATAGTGTTTTTGGAGTAAGCCTCACACTCGGGGTGTCTGACCCAATGGAGAGGTGGAAGCTATACAGAAAGGTGAAGAAACTGCAGGAATACCACAGACCGGGATCTCGTTTCATTCTTTCCGAGACCCACGACAATTGGGAGTAATTGGGACTTTTGTCCGAGTTGCATTTCTTCAGAGACGAGGCAGCCTCTCAGATAACCTCCATTATAGTTGTCCTTTGGCCTAGTAATTAGGATTTCAATTGGATGGTCACAAACCAAACCTCTCGACTTGGTTTGAAGGGATAGTTCAGCCAAAAATAAAAATTCTGTCATCATTTACTCACCTTCGAGTTGTTCCAAATCTGTCTAAATTTCATTGTTCTGATGAACACAGAGAAAGATATTTGGAAGAATGTCTATAAGCAGACAGATTTGGCCCCCCATTGACTCCCATAGTAGGAAAAAATACAATGGTAGTCAAAAGTGCCCCAGAACTGTTTGCTGTCCTACATTCTTCAAAATGTCTTCTTTTGTGTTCAACAGAACAAAAAAAAATGATAAAGTAATTTTTAATTGGGAGTCAATGGGGGCAAAATCTGTCTGGTTCATCAGAACAATGAAATTTATACAGATTTGGAACAACTCGAAGGTGAGTAAATGATGACAGAATTTTCAGTTTTGGGTGAAGTAATCCTTAATATTGACCCAGCCTGGTGTACAGTTGATCTGATTTAGGGGGGAACAGTGGTCATGATAACAACAATACACTAATGTGAATACACTTGTCTAGTATGTAAACAGTATTGTAAAATGATTGAACACTTTCGGACATTGAATTGCATTTGAATATGCATTTATATAACATGTAGCGAGATTTGTCGAAGAAATAATGCTTAACTTTTGAGATCTAACTTTTCTAGGTGATGTTTTTAACCAACTGGTGTCAAGGTTATTTCTAGTGAATGCATAAAGTGAGTTCGCCATAAGTTCACTGGTTTATCTATTGGACATGTTTCACTGACAGCTGACACCTTGCAAAGTGTCACAATCGTTTTTTCGTCCATTGTTATGTTGAAAATTTGCATGCGTTCCATATTTTCTTCAAATAAATGTTGATATTTTGTCATATAGATGGTTTCAGCGGCAACAAAATGAACAAGTGTTATGTGGCCTAAACGTAACTTTCGGTAGAACTGTGCAAAGAATCAATAACTGTTGACTAGTTTAATATACAATAAAATATTAACAGCAATTCAATATTAAATAATTGTTATATCATAACCAAACACAGACGGCCAGGCAAGTACATCCAATGAAACCGTCTATAATGAAAGGTATTATTAGATGTGGCTTAACTGTCTGTGAAAAAAGTCAAAATCACAGGTGTTAACATCTCAGTTATTTCTCCTAGGCATAAAGAAAAGAAAATGTTTACTTAAGTTTCCTCTCTCTCAGATATTTATCCTAAAAAAAGACCTAGAAATGTCACAAATATCTCCATTATAGTTTCTTTAGAGATCTCAACAATGTCAGAAAGTGAGCTCAGATTTGTCAAATTTGCTACCAAAAGTCAATATTTTTGAAGATTTCAATACAAACTAAAACAAGTGTTGTCAGATTACTTAACCAAATCCAGATTATTGTACCTCTACAAACTACATTCATTTTACACCTCCATACTTTTAATGTATTTAAACAATTGTCTCATTTGTTTCTGATCTATTTCACTTTGATACTTAAATGAAACAATTGAGAACTCCATCACATCTCTTGAGCTATGAAAGAGCAACATCTTAATAAAATTTAAATAGAAACCCCTTTAATAAAAGGTCAAAATAATCTCCGGGTGGGACCACTGAGTGGTTGAACAGTGTTTCTCTAAACACAGTTTGTCACTCATTACATCAACAAAATCCAAATTGTTAGCAATTTTTGTGTGGGCATTTCAGAAAAGTTCAAATCTAAAATGTTTCGCATTAACATGTGGCTTAACAAATGTGCAGATCCACATAAATAAACAGCTCTGGTCCGAATAAAACACGCTTAAGCACATTTCTACGTGAACTTGATAAAAAGGTGCACCTGCACATTTTTCACGATGGCGGCATGCGCGCATGCTAACGAGAATAGGATTTGTCTTTGGTTACCCACAGAGAGAGCCTCCCTTACAAAACAATTGCATCCTGTTAGTTGCCCCAATTATTTAAAACAACTTGAGCCTGTTTAGATGAGAGCGAGTTATGCAAATGTGCAACGGGGCTGCATTGTTGCACACATATCCCTGGAGGGATGAGCCGGTAAACACCATGGCGGCATTCTTCCCTCTGCCCAAATTTCCCCCTCAGCGCCCAGTCGATAAATAAAGGCAACGTTAAAGGGGTCTAATCCTCGGGATGACCCCGCTTTGTCACGTCACCTCTCCAGAGCTGAAGGGGGGCGGGCCCCCCCAAAATGGGAAAAATGGTCCGCATTAAATTCACAACAGTGCACATCTAAGCTGTCCTGTCACCTCTTTAAATGACCCCGGGGCTCAAATGGGAGAAGATGGCCAAAAAGGACACACTTTATAACTCGGGCTCAATTCAGCCCCGAAGGCTCCACCTCTTATTTTGCCTGCACAAAGTGTTGTTGCGGGCTTCTCCGTACATTAATCTTCAACCCCCCGGTTGTCCCCCCCCATCTCCACTTGGACGGCTCCCTCTATTGTAGCCAGCCTCATTGTAATGTGAGCCTATGCACCGACAGGCACAACTGTCTTTTCCCCTGTCCTACGCTCCACACTGCCCCCTCCCCTCTGCCTCATACCCCTGCCTTAATTGCCCCAGACCACCAGTATGTTTCGGCTGCAGATGTCTCTCTCCTTAATTTGCGTAGGGAGCACAATCAGCCCCATCTGCTGCAGTTTTTCCTTTCCACCATTGCCCCCCTCCCAACAAAAAAAATCACCTCTGCTCTCCCTTAAGTCTCTGTGGTAAGCCCCCCCAACCACCCCACCGCCCAAAAAAAGCCACAACTCCTACTCCTCCAAAAGAAAACCTTGTCAGTGGGGCTGGGATTGAAAGCCTATCAAAAAGCTATAGAAGAGTGCTTTGGTTTGGAAAGGCACAATCGAGGGTTGGTGTGAAATGAGGGCCCCCTACTAGTTTACTTTTTTCCACGGATACTCCCTGTCAGGCTTATGAAAGAGGCTCAGGCCACAGAATCGTGGACAGATGGGAAGACTTTAGGGTGGAATAATCAGAACGTGGTGCAGCCGATAAAGGTAGTGCGTTGCGCCGTTGTTTATACAAAACAGAATAAAGTACACAAGCATAAATCCTCTCAATGGGCCGTGTGACACTCCACCAATGGCTGCCACCCCGCAGACTTGCGCCGTGTCTGGATAGTTCAACTTTGTGGAGTGCGTGCAGATGGTGCGTGACATATCAGCCATCAAATGACTTCTGTCTTGTCAGGTGTGCTCCTGTCACACCTTTATTCTTTTGTGTGTATACATAATACAGTCGAGGTCAAAAGTGATGTCCACTTGCAGAGTTGTACTTTTAAGGAGGCTTGGCAGAAAGAATTACTATAAGAAGAATTACTATAAAATATTACTACAAGGGAGCATCAACAAATATTTATAATTTATTAAATTGTAGAATTTTTTTGTCGCCAAATACGTTTGTCCAATAAATAGCAAAAAATTCATAGTTTGTCCTTTTTGTACCATACACCCCATATGGCTTACTCTAACCTGAAGGGACATTAAAGAAAATATTGTATATATAAATATGCCCCCCCAGACATCACTTTTGGCCACTTCTATATAAAATTCTACACCGTCTGTGTCCTTCCGAAATCTTGGATGTCCAAATTCACTGTTTTTCAGGAAATGGAAAAAACACTGTACTTTTTGGATGAATGAAAAGCTTTATTTTGAACATGTAAAAATAATAAAATTTTAGCTAATAAACAAAACAATAACAAAACAAAATAATCTTAACATGTACATATCCGAAAAGGAGTAGGAAGAAGCATCAGCTTATATAGTCCTACCCTCTTCTCCACTACTCAATTATGATCATCATATTATTAGTAATTCTGTCACCATAAACCTATATTAATAAATTAATTACAATTTGCTGCATATATTTGTTTTTATCCCCATACAACTAAAAAACTCAAATAGTCACATTTATATCTACCGCAAAGATGAATAATGTAAGCAAAACAAAACAAAACAAAACAAAACAAAACAAAACAAAACAAAACAAAACAAAACAAAACAAAACAAAACAAAAAACACAACAACAGCAACAATACAAGAAATAAATAAATAGTTGGTGAGAACACCTAGTCAAAACCCTGCTTTTACAAGTATTACCCCAAACCTCCACACAGTAATTTAAATATGGTAATATAAGTGCACACTAAAGAATGTGGAGTAAATTCTAGTTCAGAACATTCCTTGCTTTATTCAGTACTGCAACGCTTTTAGAAAGTTTATTATGTACATGGTTTATATGAGATTTCCAACTTATTTTATCATCTAATATCACCCCAAGAAACTTATTTTCATTAACTCATTCCATGTCTACACCATCTACCTGTATCTGAACTTGTGTACTCTTCTTTAAACGACCAAATAACACACATTTAGTTTTATTGATGTTTAATGATAATTTATAACTATCAAACCATCTTTTTAATTTGCAAATGTCTGAAGTTGTAGTCTCCAATAGCCTTTTTAAATCCCACCAAGAACAAAACATATTTGTGTCATCTGCAAATATAACTAATTAAAAAAAATTGATACTTTGCAAATATAATTTATACAGAGCAAAAATAATTTTGGACCCATCACTGACCCCTGGGGGACGCCACAAACAATATCCAAACATGAAGATGAGTATTCCCCCAACTTCACAAATTGTCTCCTGTCTCTTAAATAACTTTCCACCTAATGCAATATTACCCCCGATCCCATATCGTTCCAGTTTTTATATTAATATGTTATGATTGATTGTGTAAAAGGCTTTTTTAAGATCTATAAATACTCCAACAGTATATTATTTTTTATCTATAGCTTTTGTAATTTCATCAATAGAATCAATTAATGCAAGAGACCTTGAGCTGTTTGATCTAAATCCATATTGACTGTCTGAAAGTATTTTATCTTTATCAAAAAATTTGTCTAATCTGTCAGTAAATATTTTTCCTAAAATTTTTAGAAAATTGTGGAAGAAGAGAAGCAGGCCTGTAATTTGTGAAGTGGTGTTTATCCCCATTTTTAGTGACACAACTTTAGCTATTTTCACTTTGCTTGGAAATTTACCAGTTTGAAAAGATAAATTACAAGTAAATGTTATTGGTTTTGGTTCCCCTCAATTACCTTTTTTCCCCCTCAATTAAATTTTCATATCAACTTCATTGCAGTCAGTAGATGTTTTGTCTTTACATTTATTTACTACATCTATAACTTATTTTTCTTCCACCGCTGTAAGGAACATTGAGTTGGGATTCCTTTCTATTAAGTTATCATTCCAATCTTCACATGACAATGGATCGGGAATTTCTTCTGCAAATTTTGGTCCAACACTCACAAAAAAGTATTAAAGCAATTAACCACCTCACCCATATTATCCTTTATAGAGTTGTTATCAATAAAATACTGAGGGTAACTTTTTTACCAGAACCTTTTGTAATAATGCTATTTAATATGTCCCATATTCATTTAATATTATTTCTGTTATTATCTGTTAATATTTTGCAGTAATACTCCTTTCTACATACCCTTCTGATATTAGTTAGCTTATTTATATATTTTTATATTTATTTTCTGCCTCTTTAGTTCTTTGCTTTATAAATTCTCTATAGAGTGTGTTTTTTTACATGCGTTTTGTAATCCCTTTGTGATCCATGGTTGGTCTGTGTATTTTTGTTTACTATAGTATTGTATAGTTGGACAGATTTTATCATATAATGATGTAAATATACTTAAAAATTGATTATAAGCACTATCAACAACATTTTCCTTATATACGATTTCCCAATATTGTGCAAGCAAATCATTCTTTTATGCATTCATAGTTTTTCTCAGTTCTCATGTGTCCATATTTTTGTTTTACATCTGAGTGCTTTCTCTTATATTTACTAAAACCGGTAGGTGGTAACTAATGTCTGTGATTAGTAGTCCACCCACAGTTTTGTGTACAATGTCATTGGTAAATATATTAGTAATTAGCAGCCATATCACCCTGTAGCCCAAGACTGGTTACCCACTGGAGCTAAAAAGGGCTGAGCCTGGTCAGTACCTGGATGGGTACCTGCTGAGGAAGCTAGGTTGCTACTGGAAGAGGTGTTAGTGAGGCCAGCAGGGGGTGCTCACCCTGTGGTCTGTGTGGGTCCTAATGCCCTAGTATAGTGACGGGGACACAATACTGTCAAAAAGCACCGTCCTTCAGATGAGACGTTAAACTGAGGTCCTGACTGTGGTCATTAAAAATCCCAGAATAAGAGTAGGGGTGTCACCCTGGCATCCTGGCCAAATTTGCCCATTCGCCTCCATACATCATGGCCTCCTAATCATCCCCAGATGTACTAACTGACTTTTCTCTGTCTCCTCTCCACAAGTAAGCTGGTGTGTGGTGGGCGTTCTGGTGCAATATGGCTGCCGTCGCATCATCCAGGTGGATGCTACACATTGGTGGTGGTTGAGGAGATTCCCCTCTTCCATGTAAAGTGCTTTGAGTGTCCAGAAAAGTGCTATATAAATGTAACAAATTATTATTATTATTAATTAAGGTGGCACAATGGGGTGTAATTCTAGGTCTGGTAATTTTTGGATAGAGACTCGTACTATTCATTATATTAAAGGGGTCATATGGTGTGAATACGTGTATTTCTGTGTCTTTGGTGTGTTATAAGTTGCCCATGCATGTATTAGACACGTAAAATTGCATAAAAAGTGTCGGAACAAAAGATGCATTCTATCTAAAAGCGATAGAATCTACGTCATTTCGTGGTATGACTTGACTAAGACCGCCCAAATGTATACACAAGTAAGGTGGGTGTACTTGTAAATCTCATTGTATAGTCGCCGCCGCAGCCATGTCGTGGAGACACTGTGTGTTTCGTTGCGAAAAGAAAGCCTCTTTGTTTGCCCTTCCAAAAGATGAGACAACTAAAAACGAATGGTTACATTTTATTTACAATACTGTTCCAGAACAGTATAATCCGAATATTGAAGTGTGTGCAGCGCATTTCACAGATGATTGCTTCATGAACCTGGGAGCGATCAAGGCCGGCTGTGCACGAAAGCTTTTGTTAAAAAGTGGGGCAATTCCAACCATTAAAACTTCGCAAGGACAGTCTGGCGCTTCAGATTCGTAGCCTGTAAGTATATTTTCATTGTAAAAGACTTTGTTACGGACTAACGCGAGTTGAGTTTGTCGTGTGTTTGTGATCTGCAAATGCAGACACGCGCGTGTGCAACGTGAAAAAAGACAACATAAGTCCTAATAATCAGTAATTAAGTTCCAACTAGACGCAACAAATGTCGTGTTTATAATGGGGTTTATTGTCTTTGTTGAGTAGCGATGTGACATGGCATAACACTGGTTGATCACTAACGGCAAATCTTTATAACGTCGTATATAAAAGGTAAAACTGTTAGTTATAGTTTTTAACTATTTAACATAATATAAAAAAAAAAAAACTTTTTCAATCCTTTACATCCTGCTCAAGTCGCGCTGGCAAAGTTGATGTATCGGCTTGATCATCTTCATTTTCCATATCAGATTCAGGCTCGAATTGATAAGGAAAGTACCGATGACATTTTATCACCTGTCAGTACAATTGCTCTGAAACCTGATGTTCCAAATATGGTAAGAAGCGTTACATTTCCATCACACGCTTGCAGTATTCGACCAATCACTACGCACTGGTTAACTGGCCAATCATAGCACACCTCGCTTTTCAGAGTGATGAGCTTTGTTAAAAATCAGCGCGTTTCAGAGAGGCGGGGCAAAGAGGAGATACAAACATGCACGGTATGTGGAAAATACAGTGTTTTTGAACCTTAAATCGTGTATACACATTGCATTACATCTAAAACAAACGATAATATTGGTTTTAGCCCTGTCATTT
The DNA here is from genome assembly GCF_024868665.1 of Triplophysa rosa. Classification (NCBI taxonomy): domain Eukaryota; kingdom Metazoa; phylum Chordata; class Actinopteri; order Cypriniformes; family Nemacheilidae; genus Triplophysa; species Triplophysa rosa. The sequence goes on from NC_079902.1 coordinate 9,013,615, forward strand.
GACCCCTTTAATGTATTCGTCAATCGTTTTATGCTTGATTGGATATAGTAAATCAATGTTAAAATCACCACAGATTAATACTTTTTGATTCATTTTTGAAAACATTTCTTCTATCCAGTCCTTAAATACTTCCATACTAGAGCCTGGTGCTCTATACAAACAACTAATGATAACATTATTCTTTTTTTCCATACATATTTCAATTGTTATATATTCTAATAAATTGTCAATCACAGTTGTCATGCTATCTACCACTTCATGTTTTTATCCACAAACATAACCACTCCCCCTCCACTCTTATTCGTTCTGTTTATCCAGTTTACTTCATACCACTCCAGTTCAAAATCCATACCTTTATCAGTATTGATCCATGTTTCGGATATTGCAATTAATGAGAATGGTTTCGTAAATTGTTTCAGATATTCCTTGATGTTGTCAAAATACAGGCTTCTACTATTGAAATGGATGAATGACAGTTTACTAGTTTTAATGGACTGATTAAACTGTTCCTCTGTATAGTAGTAGCAGTTATTGTGATGTCAGAGAAAAGATTATATTATAATATGTCCTTCTCCAATTCAAATAAATTCAATGAAATGTTCTCAGTTCCAGTTTATCATAAACAGCACTAATTTGACCATTGTTGTCTCCAGATATAAATGTATGAGTTCTTTCAGACTGTGTCATGGTTGCATGATGTACATTACAACAATTAAGTGTTCATACCTCAAGCTTATGTTGATCATTCGTATTTGTCTAATTCCTCTATGTTTTGGATGACCAAAACTTTAACTTGCTTCTGCGATCCATTCAGTTTAATGAATATTTAGCAATTTGTGGTCCATGTGTTTTGAATTCTTCCCTGTTTTAAAGAATTAAACACTGTGCTGTTAAAGTTGACAAGCACTGTTTACTTTTTATTGGTAATAAATTTGCAAAACCCAGTGACAAACATAAAGGGCGACTAATAATAATGATTTATTACAGAAAATAAAAATCACGAAATATGGAGATATGAGGTTTCAGAAGGACAGCAGCGATATAATAAATAATGCTGTATTATTTATAATTCACATGTAGGGTTATGCAATTCATAATATAGTGGACATAACATTGAGACACACAGCCAAAATAGACAGACAGGGCAATTACTCTTAAAGTGACAGATGAACAGAACGGAGGTTTGGAGTGACATGTCAACTTCCAAATACCCATAGATTGTATTGGCATGGGGACTGAGAGTTCAGAATGATTGATGGTGCATTGGGAGAGAAGGAAACTCCCTTTTTGGTGCATTTTCATAATTTTGAGGGGCAACTTTTGTTCTAGCGAACAAAGCTCTTTCTATTTTTTACTCTTTGTCTTCAAACTATAATGAGGGTGTGAGATGTGTGAAGCCACTGTCACCCGTACAAACCCTTATTATGGAGGGTTCAGTGAGCAGTTGTGTCAGTTCATGTGTCCAAATGATTCCCTTTGCTTCATTTTATTTAAACTCTTATTCCAAACAAATTATGGTATATTTGTGGCTAACAGTGTTTGAGATTGGAGCGCTGGTTCGACTTGGATGTTATGGAATTGTGTTTAATAGTGTAAAGGAGTAGTTCACCTCATGTAGTTCAAAACCTGTATATGACTCTTTCTTCTGTGTTACACAAAAGAGAATATTTTAAGGTTTTGTGTCCATACAATGGAAGTCAATACGGACCCATGTTGTTTGGTCACCAGCGTTCTTCAAAATATCTTCTTTTGTGTTCTGCAGAGAAAAGAAAGTATACACATTTGTAAGAACATTTTTTTTAGGTGAACTTCCCCTTTAACATGTTGCAGAATTTGTACTCAAAGTGTATTTTTTAAAGCATTAAGTTAAGCCAATCAAACCCAATCCAATATTTTTAAGAGCAGTTTATTAAAAAATGTCCATATTTTATAGTTTATTAACATTAAACATCTTTCATATCTTTCAAAAACAGGTTGTTAGCATGTTCTCAAAGGTTTCTGGGTGGTTTGTGCAGTCAAAACTGTCCATTCACAAGTCTCTATGATATTCTAATCCTTAGATACTAGGACCACTTTTTAAATGTAAGCTTACATTTTTTTTTAAAGATTTATACATTTTAGATTTTGGCTTGTTTTACATGCAGTGTCAAAACTAAAGGTCTAATCACTGTCTCATCAAGCTGAACAACTGATGAAAAACAAGTTAATAAGAAAATCATTTTAAGTATCTCTTGCCTTTGCAAAATAACAATAAAAGATATAAACCTCAAGTTTTGCTGTGGCCCACACATTGACCACACACCATGCATGCACCACTACACAAGTGTGTCTTCTGAGGGGCCCATGGTGCTGCAGCACTTCATACTCTTCCAGCCAAATGCACACGAGCTGGAGCACGGCCCACCTCGGCCCTCCGTCACGGTCCCATCTAAATCAGTAACTGTTTGCTCTCTATTAGACGCCTTTGTAAAAAGATGAATGTCTTTTTTGCTAACTTTTTTTCTGCCATCTGGGAAGTGTTTTTATGAGGATAAAAGACGTGGCATCCACATTCTCATATCAATGATTCCACTTGCCTGCAATTAAAGGTAAACAAAAATTTGTTTATTTGTAACTTTTGCTCATGGCGAATTGCATTGCAATTCCTGCATGGTTTCAATTCATGCCATTGTATGACACTTTCTTCTTTCTGCAGAACACAAAATATATTTTGAAGAACTTTGGTAACCAAACAACATTGGCCCCCATTGACTCCCATTGTATGGACACAAACCCACTGAGACATTTCTCAGAATATTTTCTTTTGTGTTCTGCAGAAGAAAGAATGTCATTAATGTCGTTTTTTGTAAGGATCTTTTGACAGAAATGCAATATAATGTACATAACTCTGTCTTCAGAAGTGTATAAAGACCTTACATAATGAAGCATTATGGTTTCATTACATTATGAGCTATTTCTATCCACATAAACTGTCTGTCCCCTAGCATGGAATTTGTAATGTTGTTTCTACAGTAACCCTAAACGGACAAACTGCTCTACAGAGCGCGTTTCGTAAATACGTTATCACCTTCGGCAAAGAAGCGAAAACTTGACGACATCTTAGTTCTGTGTCAGCCACCGTAGGGCTTTGAAAGGAAAAGGGAGGGGTGGAGTGAGCCGTTGGTTGCAATTCGCGACCTCACCTCTAGATGCCGCTAAATTTCATTCACTGGACCACTGAATAAAGGTATTTTCAGCTGCACTTCTCAGAAACGCCAGTGTGTGAAGCATCTCTGGTCACATGACTTGACTATTCTGGCACTCGTATTTGTGATCTTCACCCTCTTTGGCACTTACACCAGATGGCACAGCTTAATCCACTGAAATTAGATGAAGAACTTAATTGACAAATAGATGCTTCTTAACCATGCACAGACAGCATCATAATCATGTTCTATGGCTTTAATATGGTCATATGATAGGGGTTGCCTAAGGTAAGAGTAATATACTTTGTGCATGTTTCTCAGCATGCTTACCCCATAATCTAAACTCTTCGGTCATTGCTAAATTGTTTTAACAAGCTGTTGTCGAGCTGTATTCCAATGAGTGCAGTTATCAGGAAAGTAAAGTGCTAATTGTGCCATTTTCCACACCAGAGTCCCTATGAGAGACCGTCTGACAGGGGACAGAGAGACACACAGTTCAGAGGTGCGATCATCACTGGGGCTCATAATGGAGGCTGGAGGCCTCGGCCCGGTTTTAGGACGTGAGCCCCCCACAGAGCCTGCTTCGCTGTGAAGCACCGCCTTTTGTTTGCCATTTATTTACCTTGCTTGCCCAAGCCATAGTAGTCAGAACAATGAGGTCTAGATGAACAGCTCCTTGAATGGTGGTGGCTTCTTTATCCTTTAGCCTCTGAACACTGGTTACCTCCAAAAGCCAGTGATTAAGATCCCGACGGGCTATCTGCAGTTCAACAGCACAAAAGAACTCCACTTATCCAATAAAGAGTCCCACATTCTGTATCCGTAGCTTGTTGCCCTTAGATATGGCGTTCAGAGTGTCACGCGAGTGGGGCGAGATTTCTGTGACGATATTGGCACTGGAATGCTTATTAAAATATTAGATGCAGAACTTTGTGTTTAATGAATATCGTTCATCTCCATGAGGTTTGTTAACACATTAAAAGTTGTGTAACCGTGATATCTGGTGGCTAGTTATTGGGGGTTATTTTGGCTGCATGGGGTGGAAGGGAGGTTTGGGAACCGGCGGTCTGAACCAGCTGCATGGCAAAACGCCGCCCATTCCCTGCTCAACAACAAAAGATGAAAGCATGTCCTGCTGGGTGGCAAAGACACCAGGTGACTAGAGCAACCTGAAGGGTATAGTCCTGCGTTCCCTAATGCAGAAAAAAGCAGGATCCCATTCTATGGCCACCATTTAAGAATTTTGCAAAGGGGAGTTGTTTCCCCAAGCGTTTTAAACATGACCACATAATCCTTTCCCTCTCGTAATACACAATAGAATGGTAAGAAGGTGGCACCACGGAAATCTTCCCATAAGAAAACCAAGCATTCTGGACCAATGCACACAGGTCAGGTTTCACAAGGAACTCTGGATCGCCATTGACATCCCTGCTGAGTTTTCATTTCTAGATTTATTGTTTATGAACAATGCGGTTGTTAATTATATGTACAAAATAAAAATTCACGCGCATAATTTTTTTTAGATCATTTCAAAATTATTTTCTGTTTTTCTGAATTTACTATTTATAGGTGTGTGTTTAGGTAAAATGATAATTTTTGTTTCATTCTGTGAACTAGCAACATTTCTCCCAAATTTCAAATTAAAATATTGTTTCTATTTGCATTTATTTGCAGAAAATGAAAACTGGAGAAACAGGTCAAAATAACAGAAAAGACGCTCTGTATTTTTTCAGCTCTCAAATACTGAAAAGAAAACAAGTTCATATTCACATATAAAATACAACAGTAATATTTGTATGTTTGTATAATATTTTTTGTATATTTGTTTTTAGGAAAAGTTGTGTTAACCTTGATTTTTATCACAGTTTTCCTCAACAGTCTTTCACATTGCTGTTGGATGACTTTGTTATTCCTGAGGTTTGCTTTTGTTGAAATTCATCGACACTGGACTGGAATGACCACAATACACCTAGAAATGACAATTTGGTCTCTTAATTTAAAATGAATTTTCTTTTAATTTTTTCAAAGCATCCCACTGTGCAGTCACTTTACAATCAGAGTTTATTTAAGGTAGCAGATATATGATCTAATTTACAAAATCTAGTTTACAGTACGCCAAAATATTTGCCTTATATTTGAACAGATAACGGATTAGCACAAATATAATAAAACATCCTTGAATCTTTTATTTAAAAAAGGCTAAGATGCCAAGTGTCTAAAACCTCCTCTATAGGCTCTGTTGCTGAATTAAGTTTTTATTCAGATTGCTGCTGATCAGATCTGAGTCAGCAAAACATTTAGAAAGTAAGATGCAACTCTAATTTTGCAATAAACTTTGCATTAGAACACAACTTGCAGAAACGTAAGTAAAAGATAATGGTTGTTAGTCTTGAATTTTCATCAAAAACAAACAAAACAAAAGTGGCAATTTCGCACACTTTCTGGACACACAACAGAGCCACTAAATGCAGTTAATAACCAAAGTATACTAAGCTTTTGTTAAGATATGTGTTTCTATGGTGTGAGAGTTTGTCAGAGTTTCTAGTTTTGTGTTTACACAGTGGTCAAAATGGGTTCAGAAGTTCATTGATAAACCTGCCAGTTCACAATTGTTACTGGGAGAAAAGCAGAATCATAAATGTGACAATAGCATATATATCTTTTTTTTCTTCATGCTATATTTCTTTCATGGCGTGATATTAAAGGGACAGTTCACTCAAAAATAAAAATCCTGTCATTGTTCTGATGAACACATAGAAAGATATTTGGAAGAATGCTTGTAAACAGTTCTTGGCCACCATTGACTAGCATAGTAGGAGAAATGACAATGTCAAAATTGGCCCAGAACGGTTTGCTTTACTACATTCTTTAAAATATCTTCTTTTGTGTTCAGCAGTGTTCATTCAATTTTTCCTACTATGGTAGTTAATGGTGCACCAAGAATTGTTTGATTACAAACAGTTTCCAAATATCTTTTTCTTAAATGGTGCATTACAGTTAAAAAGGAGTATCATAACAAATAATAAATGAACAAAAGAATAAATTACCCGAATGTAACAGCAAAAAAAAATTGCTTCATAACTAGAAATTACTTTTAAACATAATTATGTGTGCACATATTATTAAATTAAATAAATGGAATTCAGTTCCTATGGGATTTATGAAAACAAAAGACTTTTTAATGAGCATTGATGAGACTGACCAAATTGACTTAACCCTATTACTGGGGCATTTTAATATCATCAGCATTGTTTATTGTTAATGTTTACATATTCATATATTAACCCTTAAATGATACTAATGCTTTTCTAAAATCTATAAATATTCCATTTGACTCCTGTAGTTCAGTTTGTGTCAAAATTTACAGTGTGTCTATTAGATACAAAATTAGGGTGCACATGTCAAAGAAAAATACATTTTGCATTTGCACAAGGAGCCGACAACAAAATCGTTTGTTGTGATAATGTATGTATGTATAAACTGTGTAAACTTCTCACATCAAAACCTTGAAGCAACTTCATCTTCTCACACAGGCATGGCAATAGGAATGAAGAAGAAGAACTGATGATTCCTCAGCATTACCCTATGAAAGAGAGGTGGCAGGTCTAGTTAGGTTAGAAAGGCTAATCGGTACTGTGTTAATCATTCTCGTGACAGAGTACTGGCATGAACCCTTCAAAAGACTCACACTGTCAGGTCCTCAGGACGAGTGATGGATGCTGGCCCCTCTCTGAGCTTCCAGAGGAGTGATCAACCATCTCCTCTGGCTTCTCAATAATAAGAACAGGAAGCCCAGTTTGCAAAAGAAGTGCTACGTCAAGAGTGGAGTGGGTTCCTCTGTGCTGAATAAGAAAAAGAGAAGCCGCAACTGATCGGCAGCTTCATTGATCACTGCTCCCACTGTTTTGCCAATCCGGAGGTGTAAGCGGAGCAGCTGAGGCGTCGCACGTATGTCACACCGCAGGCACTGTCCTCTCACGGCATTATTCCTCTGACACGAGCCTCTTTAGCGTGCGCTGGAAAGTACAATAGCAGAAATGTCATTGGAGGAGAATGTTTATTCATGATATATGAAGATATATTTAGATATACAGACTAATAACAAAAGATAAAAAAATATGGAGACCGTCATATTTCATGTCCTGTAAAGCTTCTCACAATCTATTTTGCAAGAAAGTTACAGAGAAACACATAAACAAACAAACAAACATAATATTTTTTGTATATTTGTTTTTAGGAAAAGTTGTGTTAACCTTGATTTTTATCACAGTTTTCTTCAACAGTCTTTCACATTGCTGTTGGATGACTTTGTCATTCCTGAGGTTTGATTTTCTTGAAATTCACCAGACACTGGACTGGAATGACCACAATACACCTAGAAATGACAATTTGGTCTCTTAATTTAAAATGAATTTTCTTATAATTTTTTCAAAGCATCCCACTGTGCAGTCACTTTACAATCAGAGTTTATTTAAGGTAGCAGATATATGATCTAATTTACAAAATCTAGTTTACAGTACGCTAAAATGTTTGCCTTATATTTGAACAGATAACGGATTAGCACAAATATAATAAAACATCCTTGAATCTTTTATTTAAAAAAGGCTAAGATGCCAAGTGTCTAAAACCTCCTCTATAGGCTCTGTTGCTGAATTAAGTTTTTATTCAGATTGCTGCTGATCAGATCTGAGTCAGCAAAACATTTAGAAAGTAAGATGCAACTCTAATTTTGCAATAAACTTTGCATTAGAACACAACTTGCAGAAACGTAAGTAAAAGATAATGGTTGTTAGTCTTGAATTTTCATCAAAAACAAACAAAACAAAAGTGACAATTTCGCACACTTTCTGGACACCATAACAGAGACACTAAATGCAGTTAATAACCAAAGTATACTAAGCTTTTGTTAAGTTACAGAGAAACACATAAACAAACAAACAAACAAAATCTAAGAAACGTTGTATGTCCATTTCAGAAGAGTGATTATTAACTTTGTATATAATAGAGCCATAGCGTTTGTATTCATCTTAATATTTTTGTTACCCTTGCATACCAACCACATAACAACTCCTATCAAGACTCAAAAACATGGAAATGATTGTTACTGACAGACGGATTGTTTGCATAGCCATTCAAGATCAATAAGATCCAATGGACAATGTTCCAGCGTGGTTTACAGACATGTGGACATTGAGTCTGTGTGTCATTCAATATTTCAGCTGAAACATTGTTTTATAATTCAGTAGGCGAATGTGTCTCTTATTTGAGGAAATAAATAAGTTATTGTTATTCAGTCCTCGGATCTGATTGGACGAGAAGTGATAGGCCCAGAACATCACTGGGACGATTTATTGCTTTGTATCACTCCGCCGCAGTTACCTGTTCAATCCATAACGTGTCAACGTAAACGATTCCGTATGCCCAGTGAACACTGCAATACTGCAGCAGTTCGGAAACGCGACACCTCAAAAAACATTTGTGAACGTGTCGCGTGGCGTCTGTAAGCAGGCCAGTTGCCGCGTGCGGGGTACTGCACGTGCTCACGCAAAGACTAGAGGTGATCTGCATCTTTTTGCTGCCATGTAGTGCCGAACTAAACATACCAAAGCAGGCAAATTCTGCTCATGTAGTTGGCACAAAGCATCAGCAGAGCGGATATATATACGGCAAGGTAATATTTCTCTCTCTCTCTCTATCTAGCTGGCATGACAAAAACTGTACAAGGAGTGCAAATGTATACAAATTAAAAAAGAAAAAGTAAGACGTTGGAGATATATATTTAATGAAATAGCAAAATAAATGGATATATAAAAACAGAGTTTTGGTGGCTTTGCATAAAGATTTATATACTTGAACTGTAACTTTGATATTGCCTAAGCTGTTTCATCTTTTGCAAAAACTCTTCCCACGGTTATCCTTATCCAATTTAAGCTTATCACAGTAGATTTCACATTTACAAAGCACTTAAACTTCCTAAACACTTTATATATGCCTTAAATAATTATTCCAGGTAATTATTCCATAATACTAAAGGTTGTCACTGGACAAGCACACTTTGTCACTGCTAACAACCACTTCTCATGTTTATAGTACAAAATTATAAGTTGTCCCGTTTTATGGTAATGAAATTGAAACTGTAAACCCCTGTGTAGCCTGTTCAGCAACAACAGGAATAGGAATCAGCTGTGGTATCATGTTTTATTGATTGTATTTAATTTTGGAATTGTATAATTTCAAAAACAAACTGTTTTTGGTCATTGTGTGAAGAGTTTTGCAAAAGTGAAACAATTATTGAGAAATGTGTCCTATAGCAATTTAAAAAATCTTTATAATTGAACTTAGACTGTTATACAATAGCAGTATTAATTTTTCATGCATCAATGAAACTGTGTGACACCAAACAAAATCTTTTTTTGTGTAAAACATTTAAAACATGTTTTATTAGACAAGTGTGCATGCTTACATTACATAAATGTATCAAATGTATTGATTACACTATTTTTGTCCAAAACCACGCTTAAATATTTTTAAATATCTTACCTTTTATATTTGTTTTATTTAAATTAATCTGGCAGGTGCCACTGTGGCAACCTACCACATTTTGTGACAACATTTCTAAAAGGTCAACATTTTCTTGGTCTTCCCTATCACTCCTACTCATCCATCTGTATGCATGTTTTGGAGGCTATGATTTTAGGTGTTTGAAATCTTTTTGTATTTTCGAATTCTACCTGTAGGTCAGCAAATTTTAGTTAATACAAATGCTTATTCAGTGGTATTTGTTATTGTGCTGTTGGCATTTAGCATTCAGCAATTTGGCATTTATTAATATTTAAGAGTCTCATGCTTTCATTCGTTCTTCTAAACAGCTTTTTGTCGTTGGAAATGTCAGGCCTACTAGTTGCTTACTTAAAATTCTTTTATTATTTGATGTTTACATTATCATGCCCTGGCCAATATGAAGTCCTGCTGATCCTAAAAGCTTAAATAATTTAAAGGAATTTTAAATTTTTGCCCACATTATTAAAAGCTTTTCTGTAGGCACATAAAGGAAAGTTGCCTCCATTTTTTTTTTCAAATCTCTATGACTTTGGGTCTTCCATTAAACACACTATTTTAATACATTCAAAAGTAAAAAGTGACTGAAGCTGTTTTGTCTCGCAGTAGATCTTACTGGTTTAAAACGACTTATGGATGAGTCCATTTTGACAGATTTTTTTGAAAACCCTTTAAGAGAGAAATCAATGAACACATTAAAAAGCTCTGACATTTGAAGAACTGTGGCATTGGTGTCGGCCTCATGCATTCAAAGGTCCAGTGTGACAAATCCTCTAAATTCCACCATAGAAATGCCTCAGCTTGGTCATGATATGCAGTCTCAATTCATTTTCCACTTTTTAACCGTATAAAACAGAGATGCCTTTCCAATTTGACCATATACCATTTTCGCTCTTCTTCATATGGCCTTTTGCCCTGATCACCTCACCCTCCCCTTCTCGCCTTTAGTCCTGCCAGCATCACAGAACTGGCAATAATGGCCGATTTTTAACTTCCCCTGGAACTAATGTGATAAAATCTAAGAAAAAGACAAGGTAGACAAAGAGAAAGATGTAGCCCTGGGCAGAACGGCTAGCAAAGGTCTAAGCCAAGGCAACAAGTGGCTTTGGGACCTAATGGGATTTTCAGGGGCTTGCATTGATCTCCTGCATGCCCATTCACAGAGTCTTTTGGCAGCCGGACGGCACACTTCAGCCCCCCAGCTCTTCCTGGTGCACACGGAGAGGCCCCCCGCACAGGAGCAGATCAGCCGCCCTCGGAGGTCAAAGCTACAGGTGATGCTAATGCGCAGAGGATCCGTCATTAGGAAAAGTGAGCTGAACCGTTGCATATAGCATCTGTGACTGTTGCCGACTGGTCAAGAACCATGTGCTTCACATCATGCCATATCACCCTTCAGTTATGACTATATTCATTGTTAATTGTTTTGTGCTGTTTTTAATTATTTTACAATATTGTAGGTTGAGTAAAAATGATTTGTAATAAAAAAATTAGGACACACTTTGTTTTTAACAAGTATTAGCAAGGTTGCCAGATCAGCATAACAATATCCGCCCAATGGCCAATCAAAACTAACCTTAAACTATCCTAATGACCTGATCACGAATACCAAAACTTAAAATATTCCACTATACCTAAAATACAAATTTACACTTATGCATTACACAGAGTTTCTTCTTGACAATCACTGAAATCAATAATCATAAAAATAATCATGATTTAATCATAAACACAGTGTGTTTTCATTAATAACTTCATCTTACCTTAAGAATTACATCTGATGAACAAAATTCTTGAACCCTGGGGAAAAAAAACCCTGGCAACAGTTAAAGGTACTTCATTTCTGCAGAGAACTGCAGACTTGGCAACCCTAGTTATTACGGACAAATTGTTTCTTGTGGAACAGTTGAAATGTGTAAAAACGGAAAAAACACACATAACATAAAACTGTCACGAGTGTGGGTGGTGGGTGAGACAACAGACAAGGATACACAGACAGAGGACCCAGATGCAGACAGCGGGTAAGGGGTTAACATGGACGTTTAATAAAATAAAACACAAAATACAAAACAAAGACCCACGTGGGGGTAAACAGAGGGAACAAGAACAAGACTAACTAAACTGACAAGACTAGACTAATAACATATCACATAACTACAAAATAAACCAGACTAACTAAAAGACATGAACTCTAGACAGAACACAGGGGCATTAAATAAAGGGACAAATCAAAGGGGAACAGGTGTGGGGCATGAACTAATAACAACGAGAGATACAAAAGGGCGGGAACAGAGACGCCACACGGGAGAGAGGGAGTATATGGAATGCCAAAACGGTCTCTCTCCACATAAAACAAGAGGTTCTGCCCCACCTTGTCTTGCTTTTCTTGACCTAGTGGCAGAACCATGACAAAAACATAAAAACAAAAAAAAAATTACTTTCATGATGCAGTTTAATAGTTTAAAATTTAAGGTCTAGGTTACATCAGATGCATTTAAAGGCCCAGTGTATGAAATTTAGCGGCATCTAGCGGTCTGATTTGTGAATTGCAACCAACGGCTCACTCAACCCCTCCCCCCTTCCTTTCGAAGCACTACGGCTGACACAGAAGTAAGATGTCGTTTCGTTTTCGTTTCTTTGCCGATGGAGATAAAGTATTTACGAAACACGCTTTGTAAAGCAGTTTGTCCGCTTAGGGCTACTGTAGAAACAACATGGTGAATTCCATGCAAGTCGACCTGTGGTGTATGTCAATAAAAATATCTGATTCTAAGGTTATAAAAACAGAACGCTTCATTATGTATGGTCTTTATACACCCCTGAAAATATAGTTATATATATATTTCTGTCAATACATCCTCCAAAAATTGCACACAACACCTTTAAAAAGCAACAAAATAAATTATAAAATGTTTTTAAAAGCAAAAAAGTTATTCTGTGAGATTTAATAAAACCAATTACCGGGACAAAACGATGCATCACACCTAAGGAAACACATTTTGTTTCAGTGACCACATTGAAAAGATGTTTATATGGTACTGCAAGGTATAAGATTAACATAGTAATGCTACAGTACATCAGTACATGTTTAAAAACATTTTAATATTATCATTAGCTTCTTGAAAGTGAAACCTTCTCGACTAACTATGGGTTAATAAAAATGACATTATTTCAGCTAAATTTTAAAAAGTTTTTGTGTTAAATCCACAAATCCAGTACTTAAAGGGATAAGAATAAAATGTAAAAACCAAATACAACATAAGCACTAATAGTAATAGAAAATTTCAATATGCAATTACTTTTGGTTTATTGTATCCACATTTGGAGAGAACTGTCACCTCGAGCAGCGTTCAGTAGCTCTGTCTGTTAGCATAACACGAGTACACACGCACACACACACACACACACACTTGTTCATTCATCAGTCTTGCCATGTCTGTTGTTACAGCATGTACTGTATATAGACAAGTGGGTTCATTCTCTGCGACGAGGCCTTCCTTTGACGGCCAGAGAGAGAGAGAGAGAGAGAGAGAGAGAGAGAGAGAGAGAGAGAGAGCTGCAGGGCTTGATCTGAGGGTGGGCAAATCTGACAGGCCACACTTTGAGTTGCTGCCGATAGGAGGGGGGAAGGGATGCAGTAGCTCTGTCAGGCAATCTTCAAGTGGCAATGCTTTTCAAAGCTTTGTTATCCACTTTGGGATGCCCCCGCTGACCTCACTGTGGACATGCTTAGCCCTTCAAGGAAATGGAGAGGGATCTAGGGCGTTCTGTATTGTCGTCCGAGGGAAGCAGGGTTCAGACTCGCATGACCGCCAGTCCCCAAGGAGCGGTTGGGGTGAGGACCCGGCACAAAGGTGAACCAGGGGAGTTGTCATCGGACACATGAGAGAGGCAGAGCGGCAGAAAGATTTAGGCGACCTCCTTGTTTTGCGAGGCTGTAATACACAGCGCCTATTCTCTCTTTGTTTTACTTTGCTTGTAGAGCTGTGTCTTCTCTCTATATAGTTCTCGTATGGCAACAAAAAGTTCCAATGAATTGAGTAGAGTATTGAGTATTTTCATGCTCTTTGGATGCTTGTAGGTTAAGAAAGGAAATCCAACACAGTCTCACGGCAAAAACGCGTAACTATTTTAAAATGTTGCTAGGCTAATTCGTATGAATTTGGTCTCATTCGTACATTTTAGTATGATTTGCTTTCACGCCTGTATTGTTAGATTTAGGGGCAGGGCTTCAGTATTGCTTTTTTCTAGTAAAGTGTAAAGTAAGGTGTTTTTGTACATTGCTCAACTACGGATTCATACGAATTAGCCACCTCGTGAAATAGGTATGAATTCACGGGAGATCGGGTGGAAATTCAGATGGTTAAGGAAGAAAATCTGATGAATTTGGTTCTTGGATTTTGGGGCAAATATACGGAGCCGTGGAAGGGACATTGGCGAAAATAAAAAATTAGAAAAGTTTCTTGAGCGCACGCGATAGTTTCTCATGCGCAAGTCTTCTGATTTATTATTTTTGCCTATGTCCCTTCCACGGCTCCATACAAATATGAATTTTGAGCCCATTTTTAAATAGAAATGTAAAAAATCTTTATTTACCCTCTCATGTTTCAAACAAATATGACTTTATCTTGTAGGAAAAATACTGCCCATTCTTTTTAATATAATAGAAAAGGGTAGGAGCTGTCAAGCGGCAAGATAACATAAAAACACCTAAAAAATAGCATAAACTGTCATAAAAGTTTGATTCCACATGATATGTCTTTTGTCTTATGAAGCCGTATGTTTTGAAATGTATGAACACTGCTCTTGCTCTGCTTCATGAGGGAAAAGACAATTTGTTCTTTCATTCAGATTTTTTCATCTTGCCTCACACTGTAAAACTTTGCTGTAGTTTTGCAGCAGGTTTGCCAGTAACTTACTGTAAATTTAATTACTACTTAATACTACTTTCCTTTGTACTGTTTTCAATTGGAGAAAACTTTACTTTAATCAAAATTAAAACACTTCAGAATGAGCAAGAAGAGACTTCTGTAGGTAAGTTTATGTTTAAAACAAATTTGTAAATTAAATCTACAGTATGTTTCTGGCAAACCTGCTGCAAAACATTTTACTTTTTTGATACATTTATGGTCCATTTTGTCAACTTGACAGTTCTAGTTCTTATTCTCTGTCATTATTTAGAAAATAGCATCCAGGATATTCTTCAAATATTCACGCTTTGTGTGCCAAATTTTTTTTATGTGATTTATTATTATGTGGATTTTATGTGAATTATTCTGCTTGTGTTGTTTAAGGAACATTCTGGTTTCCAGAGACTGAAAATGTGAAGAGTTAATTTGCAAAAAGACATAATTTCAAAAATCATGTTTTGTTATTGTTATCATATTTTTATTGTGTTTCAGTTAGCTGTATATTTTGAGTTATTATTACTTAATTAAAACAGCCCAATTGCAGTTTGATTGATATTACTTGGAATGCACCATAAACAAACAAGATTTTAGAAAAAAATGTAAAACTGAGTTTTCTGTTGAAAACTGAACTCTTCATGTGCATTTATGAACAGATGAAAAGAGAAACAATTTGTAATTACTAAAAGATTTATTTATTTATGATTCAATTGAACAAATAGTGCAACGCTGCAAATGTAATGTAAGCTAAAATCAAAGCAAAAAACAACACTGCCAAAAAGCATAAACACTTCTCCATACTAGAAATGAGCTAATCACGTCAAATAAAGCCCTATTAGGATGCTGGGTGGCAATGCTGGCAGTTCTCTTTTCTCAGTGGTTGTCTCTCTCATGTCTCAGTGGTATCACGAAGGATCATAGAAGAAGCAGGTGTTACACACTTCTCTATGTGCCAAATCAAACAGCCACCCAATCCCCTGCCGACATCACCCGAGACACCCAGTAACAAATGTGCAACAGTTGGCTATTTCCAAATCTAAAAGCCTCCACCAAATCCATCATTGCGGTTCATTCATCAGCAAGGTGAAGAGTAAAAGTTGCGCTCCATCTCCTTTGATTTAACCCTTGCTTTCAGATTCTGCCCAGTCTGGGGTTCATCCCTGGCATGCCAATAGCGACACACAAAATGCAATTAAAGAGCCTGCCTTCTCTTTCTCTGTTCTAGACACTTTCACTCAGAGCTTAATCCGTCCCCCAGTTTTAAGACCCTTATGTGATCTGGGACACACGGTTCCCATTCACACCGCATCATCCTGCCCTTTTGTGTTCTTAATCGTTCTTCAGTATTAAGCAGCCTTGGCAGCCCAATCCCCTTAGGAACACACAGCCGCCGAGCTTTGTTAGGTCCAGGCCTGCCTTTGCACATCACCCCCATTCTCTGAGCCCCACAACGCCCCTCCGCTGCCCCTCTCCTGCCCGAGAGGCCCTCTTCACACCGCACGGCTTATCCCCTGTCGATTCACGTGCCTGTCGTGTACCCCCGGATAGCGAGAAAGGGACTCAAATAGTGGAATCTTATGAACTTCTCAATTATTACGGACATCGTGTGCCCTCACGACTAGAAATGCGAAATGCAGGGTGTTCGGAACGTGACAGTTTAATGGTTTCAGTTGTATGTTGAAAATGTATCAAATATCTAAAATAAAAATAAAAATAAAAAATATGAATTTGACACATCCTAAAACATGCATGTTTATTTGGCACAGCTTTGCTTTTATTCACCGAAATTGAAATATAATGTCTAGCTATATTTATTGGTGGGTTATAGTCATCTTTTCCACATCCACAAGGACTTTTTTACTTATTGGAGATTTAGATGATGTAAAACTGGCTGACATAAAAAGATGCATTCATAATAACACACACAAAATATTCTAATGCTTTAAATGACAAAATATGCAAATGTGTAACATAATTCAGTCAAGAACAATTCAACTTGTTGATGATAAAATCTTGAAGCGTTTGAAGGAATCCATAGTTGCTCAAAATAAAGTTTTCGAGGAACTTTTCTCGGACACACTGTTAGATCATAAAAAAACATTGTTATACAGACGTAACAGTTTGGTAAATCACAACTTTATATACCTATTAAGGATAACAATAGCTTCTATTTTGACTAATTGGATGTATATTGCACGTCTTACATTCTTTATACGGAAGCCGATTTCATTTTCCTCGTCTATAGGTATAATTTTCAGGTTTGTTATCCTCCACTTTCATTCTTTGAAAACCACCTTTATTTCTGAGTGCCATCAACTTGAATGAGCAAGAAAAACAGTACAGACCATTGTAAAGCCATTAAAAGAATATTTTCCCCTGTCTTTGTTTTTATTTCTCTCTGTCTCTCTACGAGTGCTCCTCCACGCAGCTCTCAGCCACACAAACAAATGCAAATGGCTCAGAAAACTTTACATAATGTAACTCGGAGCCCTATTTTAGAACAGGGCTTGAATGGCTCTTAAAGGGGGCCTAATTAATCTAAGTATAGACGCAATGGGCCCTCTTGGAATTTCTTCCCTTCTTTCTGTGTGCGGAAAAAGAAAAGGATCAGGCCTGCCCTTTCTGTCTGGCGAGGAGTCCGCCTCATTCACCCATTTATGTTAACATTAGCGAATGTTATACCCCGTGGGTGAGCTGAATCAATCACTTCAACTCGGCCCTCGTTCCCTTTTAAGCGTTGTAAAATGTGCAGCGGCGTAAAAAGATATATAGCAATATTCGCAGTTGTTTTGGCCTGCACATTCGAAGTAAGCCCGGTGCTAGAGTTGTCAGGTGCTGGGGTGACCAACGAGAACAATGGGAGAAGAGAGGCAGAAGGCTTGAGATGAATGCTTTTGGTAAATCAGTAATAGAGCTAAAGGGCATAGCCTGTGGGGAATTTGCTGGCTTATAAAAGAGCTTTAAGAGGCCTTCATTCATATGGACCCAAAGAGATTTGAATTGCCCCCTTCACAATCACTTGAAAGGCAGAGCTCAGGGTGTTCCGAAACAAAGTGGAAATCACGCTGCCTTTCAATGGCTCTAATAAGCTTTTAACTATTTTACATTATGGCGTTACCCTCTTCATCTCCTCTCCACGAGGCATTGTTTTGCCATGTAGCTGGCCAACTTAAATGTCTGATTTATACTTTTCTTCACGGTGTATTTAAACAAAAAGAAAAAATGCAAAAACCAGAAGCGCAGCCGGAATGAATGGGGGGATTCAACTTTATTTTATAAGGTAGAAAATGGGCTTCATTATTTCAGTGACAGTTGGGTCACGCTGGAAAAAAATACAACAGCGTTCAGTCATCTCCGGACATCATTGTTTATCGCTTTTGTGACATTTGGTTTCATTGCGACAATATGCTCCCGTCGTTCCCATAAACTAACTCTTCGACGATCGTACAATAAGCACTTTGAAAAATGGCAGAATCTTTTCGCAAGTTCTCTTGGTTCCGAGAAATGGATAGCAGTCAGTAGCCGCCTAAAGGCCATGAGTCACAGACAGCATCTCTGTTGCCATGGTGGTTTTTATTGCCCTGGAAATTGCTCCTCTCCACAGTCTGCAGGGGTCATGGGTTCAGCTGTAGCACGGCTGCACCTTCAACTTCTGCACACCATGGCAGGGGATGATGGGTAGAGGCGCGAGGGAGCCGGGGAGACGCACAGTCAGAGTCCGCGCCCTCTGGATGACACTCTGAATTTTGGGGATCCCTCGGCTGTGTGGACATTAAGAATTTCATGGTAATTGTTGAAGACAAGGAGGAGGGCTTGACCTCCAATGCCCTGATTGAGTTCTTATAAAAAGACTATAGCCTGGCCCTATTGATGGTCTCAGACAGTAAAAAAAGATTGGTCTTTCTAGAAGACTTGGGGAGTGGGCCTGTGGTAATAAGATTAAATCGTAATGCAAACCCTTTCAAAGGTGAATTACAGATGCTTTAAATTTCAGAATATATGTATATAATTTTGTCTTTTCTTTTCATGACTGTTACTTACACTAATCTTTTAACATGTATTTAATACAAATATATTATAAAGCAGATTTCTTACACTATCATTGGATATTATGAAGATTTGCTGAGGTTTCAAGCTTTATATTTTTGGTTTTAATTACATAAATGGATTTCTTGAAAAAGTGATGCTTTTGTTGTGTTGTTTAGCAGTCAATATCTGGGTTCCCTTAGGATCTTTTTTCTATTATTATCCCTGCGCACTAACTTAATTTAAACCGCATTGTTTATATACATGAAAATGTATTAGCTTTACCGTTTTTCTCAGTCGTTTTGGTGCATTTCACGAATCATTCTTAAAATTGTGCATTTCTCAAAACAATTTATACATAAAACACAACATCGTGGAGTTCCATGTAAAAGCCTGTCAATTGTTCAAAATTCTTCGTTCATCTCTCAAAAGTACATTTTACCTTCTCCATGCTGTAATAAACAGTTATTGATTTTACAGTTGTTGTATATTTTCTTACCAGCTTAAATGTAAGTATATTTTATTGTTTGATCAGTGAAAGTTAGTTATTTTGCCTTCTTGTTGTGTATAAAATTAGGAAATGGTTTTGTTTGAGTACAAATGCATGTCAGAGCAAAAACTATATGTTTACTAAAGAGATTTGGTTATATTCACTAATAAAATGTAATATTTCTTAAGATAAAATTGACCAATAATATTTACTTATAGCTTCTAATTACGTTATTCTCAAAGTACTTTTGTGTGAAATAATTAAGTTATATTTACTCAGAATTTTAAATTAAATGTACTAAAAAACTAAGTCGATTTTACTTAGTTGCAGTTGTCCATTTTACCTAATACAACTGTGTACAAAGACTTGCGATAAAAACATTAAGAAAATTCTATTCTTGTTTTTTTAGTGCATCAATGACAATCAAAATGACAAAATTTAGCCATGTTTTCAATATAACAACCGTTAAAATGTTCCCAGATGTAAACTATGGCTACAGTTTCATGCATTTTTTTCTGGATGACATATTTGACTTTCAGCAGTATAAAGTTACACTTAATAACTACATGTGCAATACTGACTGTAAGAGATTCACTTCCTGACAGGATTCACTCACTGTTGGTCTGTCAATAAATTACACGTAATTAAAAGACAAGACTTTTTTACAACACAAGGACAAAATGCAAGAAAAAATTTACATGTAGACTTATAGACCCCTTAGGCAAAACTGTAAATGCAGTGCTGTATGAGGAATCACAATGTATGTCCTATTTCCCCTGATGTCACAGGCTGTCAGCATATTACCATTCCAATGCAGCAATAAAAGTCACAATATCCCAAATTACTGTATGCTTTGATAAATAATAATCAGAAATGGGATCCTAAAAGAGTCTCTAGGTATAGCTGAGGGATCTAAGTCTCTTACAGTTAATGCGAACTGTGAGCAAATCAAATCTAATTGGATCTAACAATGACCCCAAAAAGTGTAATAGAATTGTATAGAAAATATGCTTCATATATTATGACAATTGGTTTAACCATTTTGCATGTAATGACTTGATTGTTGTTGTTGTTGATGTTCTGAGGGACTATTCAACAGAAAACCATATTATATTTTGACCAAAATGACAGAAGCAATTGATAGAAAACAGAAAAAGAAACGAAGCATTTGCTTTTTTTTTCAAAGAAGTGAAAACAAATGCTTTTATGATGTGCACAAGTGAGATGATGTGGATGTCCAACTAGTACTTTTGAGAATTTCAGTTGTTCATGTACGAAAGCAACTGAGAAAAACTGTAATGGAAAGTAATGTCCTTAGGGACTGTTTCTATTGTGTCTAATTATCCCTCTGCTCTAACTTAAAAAAAATCAAGCGCATTGTTTACACTACATGTGTTTTTGCTTAATTCATCTTAAAAACAAAAACAATTGTATGCTTTAATAATTAAAATAAATTGTTTCAGGAAATTTTTATTTATTTAGTAATTGTATGTAATTTAAACAAAAACAGACATGGACTCCACCTAAAATTGAAGAGTATAACCTTGAATTTTACCTTTTAACATTTTGTCATTGGTAACATAATCAGCAATGTTTGTTTTATGCACGCCAACTAACATTAGTCATAACTGACAAGCGATATAATCAAAATGGCCAGTTGCCACTCAATTGATTCATTGGAGAGTTATCTGTGATTTCAGGTCACAGGAGAGCAGAACGAGACATCAGTCTTACTGCGGCATAGCGTTGGTGCAGGTGCAGGGTCAGAGAGAAATGGAAGCAGGGTGGAGAGGTTATCTCGTGCAGCACCAAGAAGAGAAAAATCACATCTGTTTATCCAAAGCTGTGGCTTGGATTGAATTTCCCTGATTTTTATCTGCGGTCTCGGAGGAGCTGCTCAGCAGTGGGAGCGGGGAGAAAAGCTCATCTATTTAGTGGAGAATCACAGTTTGCGTTGGAGCAGCTGCATGGCTTCCCTTTTGATTGACACTTTCCTGTTGCTGTGGGCTGGGGGCATCAGGTTGTTCCTCCTTGCCCTGGAGGTAGATAGAGGGGGCAGGTGAGGCGTAGGTGACAGTGCGTGGCGAGAGCTGCTCCTCCTCTGGCCGCAGTTGTGTTCTCACCGCCACTCCGGTCTAATCAGACACAGCACTTAACACCGTCTACGGCACTTGTAACTGGGTGGCCTCCACTTTTAACCACTTTAAAATGCATCGGTTTCAAGCACACTGTTAGTGTATTGGCAAGAGAACATATTATGATAAGATCGTGTGACTGATAGGTAAAGGAGATGCATAGTGTTGTTAAAATGATCCTTTTGAATGAATTCAAATATCAGCATGGGAAGACAAATTGAAATGTTAAGGAATGAAAAGAAAGTTTCAACAGTAAGCAAATCTGTGATAATTTCTATATAAACTATATATAAAATGTATTAAAAGATCAGATGTCCTTGCATTCATTGGAATGATCTGGGATGCGGGGATGACATGTACTATCAAGTTTTTTACAAACTAGTGGTCTTTGCCTGCTGAACCTTCATTAAAGCCAAAATCAATACATTGTGATGCTTATTTGTTATAAAGATGTTCGTATTAAATAAAAAATGCAATATAAAATATTTTAATTTTGGAACCTACATATTACACGAAATTGAGGTTTGTCATACGTTCACACTCGAAAAAGGTACAAACGAGGATGTATGCATGCGTGTGTGTATAGAGGCGGAGGCAAAGTGTAGGTGTGTGTCATGGCTTTCCATTACAAATGAAGACAAGATATCTTAACATTCTGCAGGCAGTCACTTGGAACCACCAGCCCTCAGGCAAGGGCCCTCTGTCCCTTTGTCTGCCTCTCGTTCTAAAGTGGACTCCTCAAGCCTTAAACCAGAGGGATGGCCTCTTCCTCAGGTTATGGGTGACATATGCCTAATCTACCATAGAGGAACATCTGCACTCACTGCCTCAGTACAGGTGTAGGTTCTTCTCAAATGACTGAAGCAATGAGGCGGCCACTGTGGCAATGCATTACGATGTCGCCAAAGCACTGGATACACAAAATGGAATCACTTTGCGTAGTAATTGCCCACTTAAAAGACGTGAGCCCAGCTGTTTCAGTGTTTTGGTGTATTTTTAATTTTTGTTTTTGTACCGTAATTGAATTACGTAAGAAATGTATTTGTAATTTCTTTCTTGAAATGTTGCAGTTTTTCTTAACTGAGTGCACATTTCTCTAAAACAAGTTAAATACTTTCAAAATAATTACTAGCGCAATTTTAGTAATGACTAAATTTGATTTTATTTTAAATAATATTTTTATGGCATGCAGCATCACAACATTTGAACCACATTATTTTCAGGAACATACATTTTGGCATCTATTATATATTCATATTTTTCCTTTTTGAGGAGTAGGGAATAAACTGGACAATTATGGGAAATTAAGTGTTATTTCACTATGGCCCAAAAATAGAAAGGAATTACATGCATTGATGACATGCATGAAATCCATCATAATTCATTTAAATATAATGGAAAAATTACAATGGAAAATGTACATTCTTTGCTAGCTCAATTCAAATGCAGGAGTTAAAACTAAAGAGATAAAAATAGATAGATAGATAGATAGATAGATAGATAGATAGATAGATAGATAGATAGATAGATAGATAGATAGATAGATAGATAGATAGATAGATAGATAGATAGATAGATAGATAGATAGATAGATAGATAGATAGATAGATAGATAGATAGATAGATAGTATAACGATACACTCTAAAAATAAATATAAAACCGGGCACAATGTACTGTATTAATATGAAGGAATTTTCCGTATTCATTTTTTACAGTTGTTTTACCAGTATTTTACATTTTGCACTGCATTAAATAACATTTTAGCATTAACGGAAATGTCCGTAAAATAAAGGAAAATGTACTGGTAATTTTTTGTACAGGATTTTTTTTCAATGTACGTCACATTTGTTGACATCATGGCATCCATCTTCCCTTTCAAGCTCGAGCGCTGAGTAACATTTGCTTTCTTATGCATTTGCAAATCAAAGCGATGACTCGTGGCATTAGCATCCCCAAAAGCAAGTGTTGATTTGAGGAAAGGTTTGTGTGCTTAAGGCTAAATTCACCATTATGATACATCCATGAGAAAGCACCGCTTGCTCCTAGCTAGAAATAAAACACTAATGGACCCATTTCCACCATCATAAACTCTGAGGGAAAGCTTGTATAGGGAAATAAACAGGATGAGACGAGCAGCCCGTGGCCGAATACAGTGAGCTGGGATTGAATCTCCTGTCATCATATTAAAGAAGGCCAAGAGGTTCTTTGACTTTTGACATTCCGGCCACTCTGTGGTTCCACTCCATGGACAAGAGAGAACAAAACAAAGGTTGAACTGTCGTAAAACTGACTGTAGGAGGATTCAGAGGGAGGGTCAAGAGAAGTGGAGCTTTAGTTCTAACAGACAAAGCATATAAAGTGGGTTTACAAATTGAGAACAATGTTCAGGAATTTACAGTCAGATCAATACTATCCCATTGTGCCTATTGAACAGGTTTGCTGAAAGCCTACTTTAATGCTATGGTGTGTTAGTGTTTTAACTGGAATGTGGAGACATTCAATCTGTCTGTTGATATACATTTTAGGCTAGAAAATAGATATACTGTAATATACAATAGGGCAGGGGTCTTCAACTTTTCTTTGAGGGGCCAGACTCCAAAAGTATATAGGATGCGGGCCAGTTTTTTTTACCATATCCTCATTTCTTCTGTTATTTTGTATTTCAGTTATTTATTTTGTTTCCTTTTATATTGTTTTTGTTGCTGTTACTTATAGGCCATATATTAAAACATGCACACAAATATTGCATCAGTATTTGTGCCTTTTCGTGATATTAAATTAAAAGGGATATTGTCTTTTTAACTGTATTTTATATTCCTTAATGCATTATTTTACCCCAAAATTGCTTTATGAAGATATTTGGTTGAATTAATTAAAGTTAAATCAATAAAAGTAAAAAACTCAAATACATTCAACACAAAAGTAATCCCTGCCCCTTGTGACGTTAAATTCGCGTCTTATAAATCAGTCAATTGATCTGTGCAAGAAACTGAACGCTATTATCACATCTTCGGGTGAAACCCAATCGCATTCATGTGCCCCACACACTTATAGGGCAGAGCCTTTGTATAGTGCGAGTTCTGGGGGAGATGAACAGCTGTTTTTCGTAAATATAGCCGGTATACATAATGAATGCAGTAATAAAAACCACCGTTTTCCCCATATCTGAGACAACCGTTCACGTGGTGTACCCTTCCTACAGTTTTTTTAGCCTACTTTCAAGGGCACAAAACGCGTTTGAGAACACGACCTATCGCGTGCGCAAACCGATTGCCTGTGGCCGTGCAATGCATTGCTGATTATAACGTTGTAAATAACATTAAGTTTCTTTGACTGACCGATCAAATCGCATTATAAGACGTAAATCATTATGAGCCGCGGGAATTACTTTCGTTTTGAATGTAGCAGCGTTTTGGGCTTTTAAAGATGCGGCGTCTCAGGAGGACGTGCATTTAAAGCACACCGTTCTTAAAGTGTCTCCACTTATTTGAAACGTTAAGGCGGGCCAGGAAAAGATGATTGACGGGCCGCATTTGGCCCGCGGGCCGCCAGTTGACTAGCCAGCTGCAATAGGGTCTAAAATTGTAAAAAGGCATTTATCAATGTTTCAAATTCAATTTACACATTTATATATATTCCTTTATTTTAGCAAAATATAAATATGGAATAAAATATTGGTCTATGTGTGCGTTATTTCCTGTGAGACTTTTGGTTTTCTATGCATATAAAACCCACATTCTCTTACATGTTGTAATTTGCTTACATATTTTAAATAATACCGCATCCAAGTTGTATTTTTTCCATTTTGGATACACCTCATATTTTGATAGTTTTATCTAATCCAAGGCTCCATTAAAAGCACATATTGTATACATATATGCCATTTGGACATAATTTTTGGACACCTCTGCATAAAGTTGAACTGATAATACATTTAATTTCTGATCTCTGTGTTCTTTAGTTTGCTTTTTTGAAAGCATGCACTCGAGCTGGCATGAGCTCTACAATTTTACAATGATTTGAAAATGTTCCAAAGAGCATCTTGCGACGGATGCAAAGAAATCTAATGTTTTGTTAGGAATTAACATGGTCGATTTCACAAATTTGCTGCGTGCTATAAATAGTGCAGGAACTTTATCATTGTACAGAGACCATTTCAAAATTATTTAAAAAAATTAATTATTATAATATTATATTTATTTTCAATTTACTATTTATAGGTATTTTTTTAGATAAAATGATCGTTTTGTGTTTTGTATATTTTGTATTTCAAAATATTTTTCTATTTGCTTTGTTTGCAGAAAATGAAAACAAGTGAAACAGATGAAAATTACAGAAAAATGCCCTTTATTTTTTCAGACTTCAAATACTGCAATGAAAACAAGTTCATAGGCCCCTGTTCATATTTTAAGCAATATACAGTAATATTTGTACATGTATTTATGAAAGTTCAAACATATTTTTATGTGATAACCTTGATTTTTAATCACAGTTTTCATGTGTCTTGTCGTGCTGTCAGTCTTTCACATTGCTGTTGGGTGACTTTATGTCACTCCCGAGGTTTGATTTTTCTGAAACTGTCAAAGCTGGACTGGAATGAACACAATACATCTAGAAATACACTGTAAAACTTTGCTGTAGTTTTGCAGGTTGCCAGTAACTTACTGTAGATTTAATTACTACTACTTTCCTATTAGTACTGTTTTCAATTTGAGTTAACACTTTGACTCAGAAGAGACTGGTCTCATTACTGATATTAGCACAGCAACACTGCAATAAAAGACATTCTTCCAAAGCATTTTTGTCTTGTTTTCTAGTAAAAATATTTAAACTTCTTAAATTACGATACATTTACATAACAAGAAAAGTGACCTATATTTAGTCTTGTTTTATGAAAGAAAATATAATAACTAGGTAAATTTAAAACAAAATTGTAAATTAAATCTACAGTAAATTACTGGCAAACCTGCTGCAAAATTACAGCAAAATTTTACAGATTAAATGATTTTTTAATTACTTTTTTAATTCAAAGCCCTCAGATAAAAATAGACTTATCTGACTATTAAACTTTTGTTTATTATGGATTGTAATATCAGGTCAATTTCCTTTCTTAATTTTTTAAGTAATGAAAAAAACACCAATATGTGACACCTGTCTTTCCAATCAGATTTAAAATAATCCTCTAATTTCCAAACAAACCATTAGCTACCATAATGATCCTCTGCTGCTGTTCTTTCAGAGCCATCAGGGGACAAGGTGTGAAGGTTTTCTGTAGAGGTGCTAAGGGGAAGGATTGTACTGATCTTAAGGTGAGTTTGGCAGAAGGCAGGACCATGCAATTTTCAGCACTCATCTGTTAATCTCTGTTTAGGATAAATCCCCAAACAGAATTAGTCACAGATCTCCAGGGTTAAAAGAGGCAGTCTACAACCCAAAACAAGCGATCAGACCTGAGCTATTTGAAGTGTCTGCTGACTTCTGAATCTGAGACCATGAAAGATTCTGAATTATAGATTATTCAATTTCAACCATTTCAAAGCAAATTGACCCGAGGTAAACACAATGGGCTTTACAGATGCATAAATTATATTATTTATTGAATTATTATTTAATTTCGCTAATGTTATTTATTATATTGTTTATATAAATGAGCTTTAAAGCACAATTAAATCTCTAAATATGGTGTATGACTGTTGGTCTATGATTTTTTTGTCATTTCAAAATTTAACATCTAATGATTTATTTGTACCCCTTTTGCATAATATAAATTGAATATTTTATGATTTAGTTCTCATAAGTAATTAAAGAGTAACACATTTACTCAAATCTATTTAACCTTATGATGTGCTCATGATCTTTTGAGTCTTATCTCCCTATACTCTGAATAACCTCATCCCCCCTCTTTTCTACCTTCTGTTTGTCATTAACTGGCAGTTATAGTTTAATTGGACTTTGAATTGAGCTTTTTGTACCCTTATACATCTCTCTGTGGTATCTGGTTAGGTTTTCACAGAGGAACCTCATCCATCTTCTACCGACTCTTTTTCTCCTGTGTTGGGACATCTTGAAAGTTATGCTTTCACAGCTTCACAGACAGGATAGATGTGCCACAATTTTTCAAAGACATCCCATCACAATTAATATATTTGGATATAATGAAAGAATCAAATGAAAAGGTTGATAATAGAATCCATTAAAGGTCATGATTAAAAATAATTAATTAATAAAAAAATAAACAAAAATGCATTAACCAAAAATCTATACAACGTACTTCCTAATTCCAAATTTTTGCATTGAACAAGCTGGCATATGGTAATGTACAACCACATATGACAAATACTCAACACACTGTTGCTGTAACGGAATTTACACATCTTCCCACAATGCATATTAAATCTATTGATATTCTTATTTTGCCTTTTAAATTTAAAGTGGCCAATCAAACTATCTACTGTGATATTTTTGACAGAAGTGTGAGGTCAAATATATGTGCCTCTAACAAGGGAGTAACCAGGCAGGAAAGCGGATCAACTTGCAGTTTTAAAAAGTTTATTAAATAATAA
This sequence comes from Triplophysa rosa, assembly GCF_024868665.1. NCBI lineage: Eukaryota > Metazoa > Chordata > Actinopteri > Cypriniformes > Nemacheilidae > Triplophysa > Triplophysa rosa. Next base: position 9,041,480 of record NC_079902.1, read on the forward strand.
CAAAATAAAGATCAGAACAAAGAAACAAATAATCCACATGACAAACCGAGAACTAGAAACATAACAAAAGAGATAACGGGACAAACCTAAGAAAACCCATACAACGACTGACAAAGGACAAATGAAACACTAGGACTAGTTGCTAATTAACATTGAACCAATAATCAAAGAAACTACAAAGAACTACAAGATGACATAAGGAAACAGGAACTCAGGAATACAAACTAAAAGTTAAAACAACACAGGAAAAGCAATATCAAATCATAACAGAACCACACCTCTAAGAGCGGATTCCAGGCACTCTAAACAACCAAAAAATACAACAGTCCAGGTGGGTTGGAGGGGGCGGGGTGGAGGACCAGGGGAACAGGATCTGGGCCGTAGAGCAGAGCAGGCAGAGCAGGAGGTGGAGTCAAGGGGCGGAGCCGGCAGAGCAGGAAGCGGAACAGGCTGAGCTGAACGCGGCAGCCACGGAGGAATCAGCAGAGCTGAAGGCGGGCACCAGAGCAGAGCCAGAGGTGGAGCTGATGAAACTGGAGGCGGCAGCCAGGGTGGAGTCAGCAGCTTAGTGGGTGGTGACCAGAGCAGGACCAGTGACAGAGCTGACTGAGCTGAAGGCTGCAGCCATGGTGGTGGAGGCAGATCAAAGGGCGGCTACCAGAGCAGAGGCAGAGCAGGTTTAGTAGACTTTCCAGCAGGTGGCGCAGATGGTGGTCTGGGTGGAGCCCCTGGTGGCTTCGACAGAACAGACTCTTGACCAAACTCAGGAACAGATTCGTTGACTGGACTTGGATCAGGAACAGGCTCTTGAACGAACTCAGTAACAAACTCTTGAACGTGAAAGGACTCAGGAACGAACTCTTGGGCTTGACTTGGCTCAAGAGCGGACTCTTTGACTTGACTGGGCTCAGGAGCGGACTCTTTGACTTGACTGGGCTCAGGAGCGGACTCTTTGACTTGACTGGGCTCAGGAGCGGACTCTTTGACTTGACTGGGCTCAGGAGCGGACTCTTTGACTTGACTGGGCTCAGGAGCGGACTCTTTGACTTGACTGGGCTCAGGAGCGGACTCTTTGACTTGACTGGGCTCAGGAGCGGACTCTTTGACTTGACTGGGCTCAGGAGCGGACTCTTTGACTTGACTGGGCTCAGGAGCGGACTCTTTGACTTGACTGGGCTCAGGAGCGGACTCTTTGACTTGACTGGGCTCAGGAGCGGACTCTTTGACTTGACTGGGCTCAGGAGCGGACTCTTTGACTTGACTGGGCTCAGGAGCGGACTCTTTGACTTGACTGGGCTCAGGAGCGGACTCTTTGACTTGACTGGGCTCAGGAGCGGACTCTTTGACTTGACTGGGCTCAGGAGCGGACTCTTTGACTTGACTGGGCTCAGGAGCGGACTCTTTGACTTGACTGGGCTCAGGAGCGGACTCTTTGACTTGACTGGGCTCAGGAGCGGACTCTTTGACTTGACTGGGCTCAGGAGCGGACTCTTTGACTTGACTGGGCTCAGGAGCGGACTCTTTGACTTGACTGGGCTCAGGAGCGGACTCTTTGACTTGACTGGGCTCAGGAGCGGACTCTTTGACTTGACTGGGCTCAGGAGCGGACTCTTTGACTTGACTGGGCTCAGGAGCGGACTCTTTGACTTGACTGGGCTCAGGAGCGGACTCTTTGACTTGACTGGGCTCAGGAGCGGACTCTTTGACTTGACTGGGCTCAGGAGCGGACTCTTTGACTTGACTGGGCTCAGGAGCGGACTCTTTGACTTGACTGGGCTCAGGAGCGGACTCTTTGACTTGACTGGGCTCAGGAGCGGACTCTTTGACTTGACTGGGCTCAGGAGCGGACTCTTTGACTTGACTGGGCTCAGGAGCGGACTCTTTGACTTGACTGGGCTCAGGAGCGGACTCTTTGACTTGACTGGGCTCAGGAGCGGACTCTTTGACTTGACTGGGCTCAGGAGCGGACTCTTTGACTTGACTGGGCTCAGGAGCGGACTCTTTGACTTGACTGGGCTCAGGAGCGGACTCTTTGACTTGACTGGGCTCAGGAGCGGACTCTTTGACTTGACTGGGCTCAGGAGCGGACTCTTTGACTTGACTGGGCTCAGGAGCGGACTCTTTGACTTGACTGGGCTCAGGAGCGGACTCTTTGACTTGACTGGGCTCAGGAGCGGACTCTTTGACTTGACTGGGCTCAGGAGCGGACTCTTTGACTTGACTGGGCTCAGGAGCGGACTCTTTGACTTGACTGGGCTCAGGAGCGGACTCTTTGACTTGACTGGGCTCAGGAGCGGACTCTTTGACTTGACTGGGCTCAGGAGCGGACTCTTTGACTTGACTGGGCTCAGGAGCGGACTCTTTGACTTGACTGGGCTCAGGAGCGGACTCTTTGACTTGACTGGGCTCAGGAGCGGACTCTTTGACTTGACTGGGCTCAGGAGCGGACTCTTTGACTTGACTGGGCTCAGGAGCGGACTCTTTGACTTGACTGGGCTCAGGAGCGGACTCTTTGACTTGACTGGGCTCAGGAGCGGACTCTTTGACTTGACTGGGCTCAGGAGCGGACTCTTTGACTTGACTGGGCTCAGGAGCGGACTCTTTGACTTGACTGGGCTCAGGAGCGGACTCTTTGACTTGACTGGGCTCAGGAGCGGACTCTTTGACTTGACTGGGCTCAGGAGCGGACTCTTTGACTTGACTGGGCTCAGGAGCGGACTCTTTGACTTGACTGGGCTCAGGAGCGCACTCTTTGACTTGACTGGGCTCAGGAGCGGACTCTTTGACTTGACTGGGCTCAGGAGCGCACTCTTTGACGTGACTTGGCTCAGGAGCGCACTCTTTGACTTGACTTGGCTCAGGAGCGGACTCTTTGACTTAACTGGGCTAAGGAGCAGACTCTTTGACTTGACTGGGCTCAGGAGCAGACTCTTTGACTTGACTGCGCTCAGGTGCGGACTCTTTTGCGGCCACCTTGTGAACAGGCTCTGGACTGGCGGCCATCTTGCGAGCGGGCTCTGGACTGGTGGCCATCTTGCGAGTGGGCTCTGGACTGGTGGCCATCTTGCGAGTGGGCTCTGGACTGGTGGCCATCTTGCGAGTGGGCTCTGGACTGGCGGCCATATTGAGAGCGGGCTCTGAGCCTGAGGCCTACTCTCCCACTCAAAAAAATGTTCTCAGTCCTCAGTCTCACCCACAGTAAATGCGGACCCGACCGTCAACAAGGAATATTGCAAAAATCACACTAGTCACCCTCGAGGACCATTACAGCTGAGATGTTCTTGAAGTGGTTGGTTTAATCCATAACAGAAAAATATCTATGAGGGCCTAGTCCGGGAGACCAGAGTAAAAGGAAATGTCCAGAAAATGGTCCTCGATGGTACGGTTACCTTGCCGCATACTGATGAGGGATACTGCTGGATCCATATGTAGCGGATTTCACCCAGCCCCAAATAAGTCACCGACTCCGAGCTTTTTGGTGGATCACATCTGCAGTTTATTTAAACAGAAGACACGGGACACACACACACACACACATCCTCAGATCAATGGTCTGTCAGATGACTCTCTCTAGTCACCGGCTGAACTGAGAGTAAGAATCTTATTTTCCAGTGTTGCATTAACCATAATTCACAAAAAAACATATTTAACAAAAAATTAAATGACAACCATACAATTAACCCAATATATGCTAATATATGATAATGTTTATAAAATATCTCTGTGTCATGTGATCGTATAGTGGTTTTCTGGTAACATACCTGCAGTTTATTTAAACAGAAGACACGGGACACACACACACACATCCTCAGATCAATGGTCTGTTAGCTAAGGAATGTATGAGACAAAACAAATAAATCCCCATCCTCCATTAACACAATACTGCAAGTTCATAAATTCGGAGTCACCGTTAAGGCTAATTAGACACAATATCAGGGTAAAATAAAAATTGCACGCACCCATTTCACATTAAACATGACAAATAACATTTTCAAAGATACAATCCACCGATATTAAGTATATTGAACCGATAACAACATTATAAACTCGCGCTCTAAATTTGCGCGCAGGCCGCCATAACAACCAAACACGTTTAGGCCACACGTTCATAAAACTCTGTGACTACGCTATATTATTAACAAGGAATCATGTATTTGAACACAATCTCTCTTTTCAACATATTCGTAATCAATATTGACTCATATTTCCCCTATATATAACATATCTTCGACATAGTTACAGAGCAATGCAGAACCGTACCTGACTCTCTCTAGTCACCGGCTGAACTGAGAGAGAGAGTAGAGCGCAATGGCGCACTTCAGTGACATCACTTACATGTAAATATAACTTCTTTTTAGAAAACGCACAACTTTCCTTGTACCATATTAAGAAAATAACCGTCTGCATGAAATTTATATAATAAAACATAAAATTCAGAAATTAATTAATTTCCTAAAACACTTTCAAAATAAAAGACACAAAGATTTGCTGAAAGAAAACACACATCATTACACATATTTAGGTCAGTCGTATAGTAACAAGGGAGTAACCAGGCAGGAAAGTGGATCCACTTGCAGTTTTTAAAAGTTATTAAATAATAACAAAATAAAGATTAGAACAAAGTAAATAATAATCCACATGACACACTGAGAACTAGAAACATAACAAAAAATATAATGGGACAAAACCAAGAAAACCCATACAACAACTGACAAAGGACAAATGTAACACTAGGACTATATATACAGTACATAAGATAACAAACGGGCAAACAAGGAACACCTGGCGCTATTTAACATTGAACCAAGAATCAGAGAAACTACAAAGAACTACAAAATGACATGGGGAAACAGGAAAAGCAATGTCAAATCATAACAGGACCTCCCAAGGCAAAATGTCTAAGACCTTGTCTCAGAAGGGGTTTGATATGTAGCTGTGTGCAAATGGCTGTACAAACATGATGGGTGTTTTGATGTTTCTGTGGTCGTTGACATGGGAGGCCGTCTCCTTGGGAGGTGAGGGGTCTCCTGCCCTTGAGTGACCTGTGACCTGAGTGAGCCCTTCTGCATTGATACAGGCTTTCAGCCCTGAGGGAAGGGGGAGAGGGGGGATTGCACTCATCTGTAAAGTTGCATGCTTTTCAATTATTTCTTAAATATTGCTAGAGTTGAGATTATATGTATAATTAGAAATACACAAACAATCAAACTATGTGAGATTCTAAAAACAAAAATAATTCAAGGTTGTTAAAATTGTTTTTTGTTTGTTAAAATGTTAAATTCTATAAGAAATTTGTAATAATTAGTGATAATTGTTGATTAATTATCACATATAATTGCATTCCTTTCATTACATTTAGTTTGTGGCATTTTGAAGATTAACATGAGACTACACATTGCAGGTGCATTTTCAGCTAGTACTAGTACAGCTTATGCATCTGTGAATGAGAACAAAGAAGTGTAGTCATAATGTCAGCAAAGCCATAAATATGAGAAAAAACTTCTAAAAGAAAGTGCTTTACTTTGAAGTCCAGTGCAGATTATTACTTGTGTGGTTGTCCTCCATGACCCATCGTGGATGTTTGATGTTCAGTGAATGCTCTTCATTAAAATGAACTTCTTGAGAGAGTGATAAACATCATGTGCCCCTTTTCTCGTTTCAGCTGGCATGCGCCCTTCCCTAAGGCTTTCAGCATGCACGCGCTATTATACTTTTCTATCCCCGCCACGTGCAGATACAAGAGTCTTGGCTGGACCTCATGCGGAACTCCCAAATACAGGATTTAACCTGAACCCCTTCAAAAATCTGCTGAACCATATTCACAACGTGCACAGAATGAAAACTCTCACGTCGTATTTGACCAAGTGCGCGAAAATTAGATACGATCAGCACCAACGGAATATTTGATGCAAATGTGTATTCTTTCACAAATTTAAAAAAATAAAAATAATAATAATTATTATTATTATTTTTACTGTTGTTGTTTTGTTGTTTACCTTATTTTGTCATAAATTGTGTAGTTGTTTAAGGAATAAAGAATATCTATTATTTTTACAGTTGCATGTATTATACAAATTAACTTCCATCCAAACCTCTGCTGCATTTAGAGTTTCCAGGGCTCATATATGTTTAAAATGCGCAAAAGCAAGCAGTTCTGTTGACAAATGAGATGACGCTTACGCGCTATCGCAAATCTATAGCCATGCACCTGCTGCTGTAACCGTTATATTATGCGCTGTGACCCAGAGTGACGCCACAATGGCTGTACTAATTACAAATATGTCTGTCATGTTTCCAGTCATCTCTGAGTTGTTTCATCCAGAGCCCATCATATGCCATATAAAGAAAACAAGCAAACTCAGAATGTTTTTTTTTTTTAGAAAACGTTATATTTATTCGTACAAACATATTTGCACCCGATTTATATTTTGAGGTAAATACATAATAGAATAAATCTCTTTATATACAATACACATACAATACATTAGAATACGAACAGGTTGAATAAATAAAAGTAAAAAAAAAAGTTATGACAGCTAGTTGACTGTACTCTTAATAAGCCAGACAGAGGAGTTTCTTCGGGTCAAAATACATAATGCATAAGGCCAGATCTTTGTCTCGTGATGGCTTTTCAGTCTATTGTCCCAGCGTTGAAACTGAATTTTCACGCTCGTTTTTCTGCATTATCGCTCTACAAATTGTAATATTGACTTTTCACCTTGGACTGCAAAGGCAAATCTGTCTTCGTTTAAATGATAATTTTCTCTAACTGGGGTTAAGGTCATAGGTACTCCAAGGAATGCAACGCGCTGGGAAAGTGCAAAGACATTGATATCAACGATACAAAACGTACAAAAATAAAACAACATTCTCATTTGTGAACTGTAACAGTCGTTAAGGCAAACAGTGAATACCTAATGTTGTCTCTGTGTTTCTTGGTTCTAATGAAAAAGTAAGAGAAACATCCTCTGTTATTACACTATATACTTCTGCAGCTACAGTACAGACACGGGAATGAGTCTATCGGTTTAAAAGATGCTAGGCACGAAGTTGTGGTATCTGTAAACTACATCAGTCTGCAAATATCCGAAATCGTCAATGGCTGCAGGGCTGTCGGGGTCTGAGGTGCAATAAGACGGAGATGAAGCCGAAGAGGCACTGGATGCCCAAGAGCAAGAGTTGCCTCTCGGGCTTGGTGCCTCTCCAATGCAGCTTAGTCCCGGGAGCAGCAGCGGTGCGTCTCTTGACTTCGTGCTTTGCCGCTGGTCTGCGATCCGGATGGTCTCGGAAAGTGCCCAGATGTAGTTGTGGGCAAAGCGCAGGGTCTCGATTTTGGTGAGCTTTGTGTCGTCGGGAAAGGCAGGGAGCACGCTTCTCAGAGAATCCAAGGCGTCGTTGAGGTTGTGCATCCTGTTCCTCTCGCGGTCGTTTGCTTTGAGACGGCGGGTTTTCTTCACGACGTGCACGGTGCCTTGCTTCCTCGCACGTCCCCTGCGCCTCTTTTTTTGCTGGAGCTCAGCGGTGGTCTCCTGCAGGCTGTCAGCTGGAGACGCAGGTGGCTTTCCACAGGAGGACGCGGGGGACGCGGTGTGGCTGCTGCTGCGCGAGTCCTCATCATCCGTGTGCGTAAACGAGTAGTCACAGCTGGAGTTATCCATGTCGGAGTACAGAGTCTCCATGGCAGTGCACATTGTTGATAACCTGCAGAGAAAACCAAGGAAAACGTTAGAAATATACCAAGGAGGGTCTAATGTGGCATTTCGGATTCTGAGCATCCAATGGGTAAGTTTTCAGTTGCAAATACGCACCTTATTATGGCTGGGAGATGAAACAATGTGTTTGAAGGCTTGCACGGCGGCAAAGTCCTGCAGATAGTTTGTGTTGGAGTTAAAGGCACGCGTCTGTCTTGCTCTTACCCCTCAATCAGCTCGTGTGAGCAAGTGAGCTTGGCACACGACTGGCCTCACACACCTTATATACCCTGGTGGGACAATGGACAACCCCCCCCTCGCTTTGGCATTTTTGTGAAGGATGAATGAATGGTTTGCATCAGGTCTGCCCCGTGCCGCACGACCATCTCATTAGCATAATTTATGCCTCTTGTTTGTTCGCCCTCTGAAGCGTGCCTGTAATCACCGCTGGCCAATCAGAGAGCCGGAGAGCTGCCCAGCCACGCGAGCAGAGCTGTTGCTATCTGTCCAACATGGACCAAGCCCACTTTAAGGTAAATCTCTAGAGGACATTGAAAAGAGGTGACTTTACGAAGTCTATAGAAACTACAAAGCACGAAGATATAGTACAAGTTTTGAAGGTTTACACGTTTTTGAATTCAATCAAAAGCTATTTTGGAACGTTGTGGAAGACGTGCAAAACTCACCGTGTTTGCGTGCGCATGAGAGTTTGATAGCTTTAGTTAGCTATATTGGCTTAGTGTTTACACATAAAACGTGTTCTGTCATTAGTATTTTATATTAGCTGTATTATATTTCTATTGTAGTACGCAATAAATAGAAAACGTAAAATAAATAAATGTCACGTTCTGAATTTATTTCGAGAAAGTTATATTATTCCACACCGCTGCCCCAACACACATTTTGAGTTATTACAACTCACAAGGTGAAAGATACAGTTCAATCAAAGTGCTGTCACTATGCGCAGTGCCTTAAGTTTTATTTAAAGACATCTTTATGAGACAGCCGTACAATTGTTCATTAATTATTCAATTTATTCAATTGCTAGCACCTCGCCCCTCTATAGAAAAAAATGAAGGGGGCACTATTTAGAAATAGTTTGGGGAGAGACCTGCGGTGCCTTTCTCCTTGTGGCATTATGGCGATAGGGGCACAGTCATTTATAAATAATTACACAATGTTTAGAGTCTTCAGGCATGTATGATATATCAAAGCGATTATAAGGTGAATTGTTCCATTGTGCGCCTCTCCTCTCTCTTCTTTTCAGCTCTATACGGTTTGTACCCCGTCCAAATTCTGTGCCTCTGAGCTTTTGTCACTCATTTTTCTCGGCCTGCGACACTCCAATAGCATTATTCTTATTCAAATAGTCCCAGCGTGAACAAAAACACCCCGCTTTTGAGACACGTTTGTGCTTTCGCTGGCGTGAAAAGAAGCACAAGTGGCTGGATGCATAATTTCAGACACACAAACTATTATTGAGTCATAAAGATGGAGATGTATTTGCAAACGAGATACTTGGCTTCAGCATGTGGGATACTGTTGCAATGCAAGTTTAAAAAACGACTTTATGTGTTGTCTGGGCTTTAGGATTTTATGGCGAATGCATTCATTTTAAAGCCCTTACGATCGCTCTTCGGAGGTCCAGACTGGGTGATGGGGGAGAGATCGATTTTACTATTACAACACCAACCTGTCAGTAATAACTTCAAAGAGGGAAAACAGCTTGAATGCCAATTTTGCTTCCAGTCAGGGCATTAGTGATCTGGTTCGGGCCATGCACTTATTGCTCTTATAAAGTCATAAAAATGTTATTGTTTTACAATGTTACTTAACAGTATTTCCACAAAAGTGATGGATGGGTCAGGGTTTTTTTCTAGAAAAGGGGCGGAGGGGAGGAAGAAGGGTTTTGCCCACAGCTGAGAGATGTTGCCAAGGAGATTTTGACAGGATTAGGCACAAGTGCACGAGACCTGATTGCATTTCAATAGCAGAAACACGTGAGAAAATGAAACAACTGAATTACTTAAAGAGGGTCTGATCTGAACCCTAAAACAGTCGTGCGCAATGCACATTTTAAGAACGCAATGCAACACAGAGTTTAAAGACGAGTAGACATTAGTATTTCAATGCAACTGATACTTTAATACTGCAAAAATAAACGAAATGAAAATGAAAAGAGATTAGCTAAAGATTTGCATGGCAGGTGTGGGAAATTGTGTCTGAAGCGCTTTTATACTAAAAGGTGAATTTGGTCTTGTTCAACCCGTGGTCATACTTCTGCCTGGGCTTGGCAAGTGACGCGTGAGCGACAGAACTCTCTTTATTCTCGGCGAGAATAGTCTTTTAATTTTTTTTACATCTATTTATGCAATTCGTATTAAAATTCAATTTTACTTTTGGCCCAGCATTAATCCCCGGGTATTAACGCGATTACTGTTCGCAAAAGATCTTTGAGTCAGAAAGTCTGATAGAAGTTTTCACATGGTAATCCCCGGAATAATCCTTTCCCCTGGCGTTGCGGCAGGATCGGGGCCAGGGGACCTTTTCTCCTTGTTCAGAATTCAAGCAGGGCAGAATAGGGCCATTACTTTTGAATGATAATTAATTCCTTACTCCAGTGCTTCAATTGTACGGGGATACCACACCCCAAATAAGAAAATCACCCCCACAACCTCGTGCAGACATTGGTATAAAAGACTGAAAATAAATTCTACTACAATGTTTTAAGACAGCATCAACTTTGTCACTTGCTTGTGTTATATACTCAGTGGCTTAATAATGCTTAAGATCTAAAGTTATACAAATTTTGTTTTCATTAACAGTGAAATAATTATTTTGGGGCGAGTGAAATATAATTCCTATTAGGATATTGAAATGTCTTTCTTTCTTTCTTTCTTTCTTTCTTTCTTTCTTTCTTTCTTTCTTTCTTTCTTTCTTTCTTTCTTTCTTTCTTTCTTTCTTTCTTATTTACTTATTTATAAAAACTTTTCGTTCAATTCAATTTCAATAATTTAGCTACTTCAGTAGGTATTGTTTTTACAAAAATAACAATATTATTATATAATTCATATTTATAATATAACTTTATAACATTTATTTACCCATGCAAAATTCATAAATGGGCTCATGCACGGTCACCACTCAATATTATGATTATTATTATTATTGGTAGTATTATGTTGCCAAATTTCTGTATACCTCCAGAATGCATTGTGACAAGTGCCCTCCTTGAAATGCATGTATGCTTATACAAAGCTACAAACTTTGCATTACTGTTTAGATTTTTCAAGTCAATTTGTTTGTAAAACATACTTCTAATGTATTTTTGTATGTATTTGAAGATTTTGGAACAGGTGCTATTATCAGAATCCAATGGAATCTCATTACATATGCGAATGTAAATTTTAGGCTCTCTTTGTGAGCCAGACACATAATGTACCAGTTCGTGAACCTTGTACTATCAATCAGATGTCCAAGTCTAAATACAAACCCTACGGTGGGGCATTCACTTGTCTTCATGTGTTTGTGCAAGTGCATAATTTACCTCTAGTTTACCCTGCATCAGTGTTAACAATGAAAGCTGTGTCTCTAAGGACTTTATATTTGAAAGTAACCGGGGCAACTATTTGGTAAAATGAGAAGAAGCTTTGCACAAGCAACATCACCGTTAAAAGGGAGGAAGTATACAGCGATTCTCTGACTAATGATATGTTCATACACCTGACCTCACCAGACTGCTCCACTCTGTGGACTTTTTTCTTGGTAGACTTTAAAGCTTTTTTCACCGTTTTTCAGGTCAACGTTTTTTATCATTTTGCAACACACATTGTTCATCAACACATGTCCATCTGTTGATAAAAATGTGTCAAGGCAATCTATTACATTTTTTTTAACGTGTGTGTGCCCACTTAAGAAACCTGATGAAACGTAGGTTTGGGTGATGGCATCACTTGAAGGTGTTCAAATCAGCCATATGGTTTTGAGTGCAATAACTTGAATCTCTAGGCAACAATGGAGTAATTGAGAAGGGAAAGGGGTCCGAGCTTGACTCGACAAAGCTGCAAAAACTCCTTCTTTCACCCTAATGAAGCTGTTGTCTGGAGATTCTGTGTGGGGTTGGGAGGTTGGTGGTGGACGTGATTTGTCATACAATCTGAATCTTTAGGAGGGCCGGAGAAAGACCTCCTCTCCATATGTCTGCTTATTTTGCATCTGAAAGCTACCTTTGGTGAGAGAAGGGGGAGAGGGGGAAGCAAAGTAGTGGCTCCAGGAACAGGATTTTCCTTTCCATCAGCTCTGAGAGCACTCAGATCAACACTGGAGGGGCTTTACTCGCACAAAATGAAAGCTACAGAGGAGAAAGATATTTGAAAATAGCGTGGTGGTCGAAACAAAACACTGAGCGTCATTCTTTCATGTAGCTCAGTAAAACACAATTGAAGATATGTTTAATTTTTGATGTAATAGTTTAAATAAACATTTTAGAGAAATTAATCACAAAATTCAAAGATGAAAAGTTCATGTTTATTAAAGTCATGTTTGTTTTTAAGTGATGAAATTAAGCAGAGTCTTTAGCAGTAGTCGAACATGTTTGAATTATCTTTAGTAACACTTCAAAACACATCCACTGCATGAGATCATTGGAAAACTAAAAGTAGTTAGTCTAAATATTTTTTTAGCATTCACATTTATTCCTCTGCACTACAATGACAACTGTAAAACATATTTTGTAATATTTTATATATCTTCTAAGACACCATGTTTCAGTTGCACTGATCCCAGTGTTTTCCTTTTGCACAAAGAAATTGCTTAAAAGCTTTTTCATTGACCTAACATATAGCCAAACTCACAAAGCACAGAAACAAAAAGCGAATAAAAGGATTTCGGTTTGATTAAATGAAAGCAACTGTCTGTATTACACGAAGGCCATGAACTTGTGAGTGTGAGGACATCTGTAGGCATTCTCTCAGTTTTTTTTATATTAAGGTTAATGTGAGTGCCTGCACTCTGCAAGAATGCAGACAGAATGACAAAGTCCCCAAGGACCGTCCTCATTTTGGACATGCATGATACAAACCCCATCCACCATACTTAGATATGTGTGGACATCTGCCCATGCTCATCAACATGCATGGCTTTAGTCCTATAGGATATCTGACCTGCCTGAACAACAATAGTGAGACGGTCTGATCTATAGCAATCCACTGCATTTGCCTTTATATGCTTTTGAAAGAGACGTTTTTAAAAATTTGCTGTTAAAGCAACAACAAAACCCACAGGAAAGATTATCCTGCATTTAAGGTATAAACTTTATTTGTTGCATATTAGCGTGAGCATGCAACACGTTTAAAGGAATGCTGGTTCATTCTGATAAATGATACTAATATGTATTAATTGTTTATTTGTTTATTCAACCCCACAGGCTGAACAAAATTAATAATAATAATAATAATAAATTGAACTTTTATAAACAATTAAAAAATATATACTTTAATTATAAAAACATTTTCACATAAAAATCAAAATTCCGGTGCTTGCCACAATTGTTACCACTCATTTTCACTCGAGCGGATCTGGAACAATCACTTCAGTAGTGACAGTGCATGTAGCCTATATTTTAGGGATCATGGGGACCTCTTGTGGTTGTATGTTGTTAATGCTATCGCATGCTATGTGTAAGATTTTCAGCACGTGTCTGAAGTAAAAAAAAACAGGATTAGGAAAAAAACATTAATTACATATTAGTGATAAAGTTCAGTAGATATTATTAGATATTATTAACCAATTTAAATGTTGATCAATAATTTATCGTTATATGTATAAAATCTTTTATTTTGATTAATTTTATTATCAATTTTTTGGTTTGTTCATTTTTTTCTTTTTGGGAAGGATGTAACATTTAAAAATATTACTTTTAAAACGTCTTACAACACACACAAAAAGTGAACTTAAAGCAACCGTTTACTTATAATCTTACTTTGAGTGTAAAGCCGTTCTACTCAAGAAGTTTTAAGACTCTTAATTTGAAATCGAAGTCACCGGAAGTTCTGTGTAGTAACCGGATTCGCTTTTTGAAGATCGCCACTCGAACGTGCAAAATAATACATTAGAGTTAATTTACTCTTCTTTTAGTATAAAGTTTGTACTTTTGACAGACACAACGCCCTAAGAGATGTTTTATCACGTAAGCTCTCAATTGTTTCGCAGTATGTAACAGTTAAGAGTGTCATTTTCGAATAATTGGAAATTCTAATATCCATGCATGTTTATTGTGGTTTTCAATAGATCTCTTTGGAGCATGAAATTCTCCTCCATCCAAGGTACTTCGGACCCAACCTTTTGAACACGGTCAAACAGAAGCTTTTCACAGAGGTGGAGGGGACGTGTACGGGAAAGTAAGTTCTACTGAAAGGTGGAGGTCTTCATAAATAATCTTCACCGATGTTGATCTCTTATGTCTCTTTTGTTTCGCAGGTATGGTTTTGTCATTGCAGTAACTACAATTGATAATATCGGAGCTGGTGTGATTCAACCTGGCAGAGGTTTTGTGTTGTACCCTGTCAAATACAAAGCAATTGTATTTCGTCCTTTCAAAGGAGAAGTGGTGGATGCTGTTGTCACACAAGTTAACAAAGTACGAGTACAATTTACTTAAACTGTGTGCACCCTATTCTACCGTAGTTCAACTTGATGTGTATGGAAATAGTAGATAACACTGAGACACGGATTCCTCATTGACGTGGATATCATACATTCCTCGTGAACTATTGTGACCTGCTACAGTTTTTACTTATATATCTATCTTCTCTTTCTATTTACAGGTTGGGCTCTTTACCGAAATTGGCCCCATGTCTTGTTTCATTTCTCGTCATGTAGGTTTCCAATAAGAAATGTTTTTGTTTATGTTTAGTGTTATATACCCCCTCATTACATGTATATTGAAAACATGTTTAATATCTTATGTGCTTAGTTGAGGTGTTTCTAGCCAGCCATGTAATTGTCCAAAATTATAATGTGCTCTGTTCGGGTCAAATTAATTGTAAAGTTCAGTCAGTGACACAGTCAATATTTTCTTAGTCATCTAATTACAAACTGACAACGTCATATTTGACCACAATATGTAATTGTTCCTTGACACCTGTCATTTTTGTATTTAGTCTATTCCCTCTGAGATGGAGTTTGACCCAAACTCAAATCCTCCCTGCTATAAAACAGTTGATGAGGTAAGATTTAGTAAATCACCATTAAGAAATGCTGGTTGAAGGGAATGCTTATTAAAATACCACAAATATACACTATTTAATGTTTTTCTTTTTAACAGGACATTGTGATCCAACAAGATGATGAAATTCGACTGAAGATTGTGGGAACTCGAGTGGATAAGAATGATATTGTAATTGTTGACTTTGGATAACAGTGTTTACTAATACTTAACAAAAATCTAAAAATGATGTATGTAACTTATTCATTTTTTCTTTTAGTTTGCTATTGGATCTCTTATGGATGACTATTTGGGTATGTATTTTGTGTGGTGAATATTGCTATCTGTTTTTAAATCAGTGTCTTTTTATGGACATTTTATTGTAAAAAATCACAGTTTATGCTTTTTACTATTCCCTGTAAGAAGAATGTCTAATTCTCTATAGCAGACCATTAACCATTAGATCATATAAATTAAATGATTTAGGCTAATCCTTACCTCAAATATATCCTTAAAATCTAAAATGAAGTGTCAGATTGGTCAGTCTTGTGAAATATCTTCTGACAGGCAAAAATTGTTGCATCTGTTACATTCATTGTTTCTTTTGTTGGCAATGTATGTTGTGTTGTACATATATTGTATAAACATTTTGATGTTGTTTTTTCAGGTCTTGTCAGCTGATCCTTCAGCCAAGAATTTTGGAGCCTAATTCTGTGGTGATGACAGTTATTTTTGTTTTGTATATACTGTAATTGTGTCCTCATGCATTAGAAGTTATGCATAGTTTCTTGCCTTTTTTAAACATTATCTTTTATCCTCTCATTGTCTGTTTTTTACATTTGGAAAATCATATACAGTATAATGGGAACAAAATGTAACTCAGCAGTGATTCTAAGTAATGGAAAGACCTGAAAATGGAGAGTTTAATTTATGAGGCAGCAGAGAAAGCAATTGATTTATTTACTAGGACTTTTTGGAAAACACGTCTAGAGATGACAATGCTGTCATTCATCACTTGCTTTTAGAATATGCTTTTTGTAAATTTCGATGTGCCCTTGCACTGTGATATATATTTTTTTCTTTTGTAATACAATACACACCACAAAAGGTTTATCACTGCTTTGTATTTTTTATTGTTTTTTAAAGATTCACTGCATTTTGCCTGTTTGTATATTCCATCTGTAACCCATATGAAAATGTTTTATGGCAATGATATTTTTAGGATGCCAAAGTCAGAGGCACTGTCAAATTTTTGAAACTTACTGAGTGATATCAATTTGTTAAGGTCCTAGAGCTTATGTTTCTGTAGTTTTCTTTATTCTTTTTGCACAAGAAAGTGCGTAACTTGATAGATCCCATTTTGAATATGCCAAAACTGTTCACTCTAGTTAGCTAGTTATTGCTTTGGTCTCACTAGACCACCAACAGAATGACAATTCAAAGATCATCAACTCTGTTGAGTGTTAATACCTCTACAAGTGGACACATGTGCATATAAGCAGGGCTGGAAATGGAAAGCGACGCAGTAGGATGGAGCCTAGGGAGTGAATTTTAAGGTGGGATGGAGTTTCACCTCAAAATATAAAGGATTTCCATCTTCTATCTATAAAAAAACCTTCAAACGCTATATGCACAGTTCTTGCATACTGACCACTTTGCAAGATGTAAACACTGGCACAAAAGGACTAACGGTTTTTAGATTTTTTATCTAACATATATAATTAAATCTTAAAAATATTGATTTAACATTTTGATTCGGTTATAAATGTAAGTTGTGTTTTGTTCAAACCTTTGTGTAATGTGAAAAAAACTGAAAAAGGAAGTTCTTCGAACCAGCATCGTTTACATTTTTTTGAAGGGTTTGGGATTTTCTGCATCTATGGCTAAAAACATAAAACATGTCCATTACTAGAGTTCCTCCAGTGATCTTGGTCATTTCAATGACCGCTTATAAGAAAATGTGAAATTACATGCAACACAACTCCATATCTCTCAGATAACGCATGCATGTTGCTTTAAGGATCTCATGTCCAACAACTTTTCAACTTTGAGTGCTGTATAAAAATAGCCCAGCACCCTAAAACAGATGGGATGGGGGTCTCTAAAGTAAAAAAATACACAATTATTTATTATTTTAAAAAATGCAGAAGGACACATTGTATGATGGAATACATGACAATATTAAAAATATAAAATCATATAGATTATAATATTTGATTAATATGACTTAAATGCGTACGAAGCTTTTGTAAACAAACCTATCAAATCTTTCACGTATCAAAACAAAAAAATCTCAATGATGACAACGCATTCGGCTATCGCTCTCAGCGCGCCCTTCTCGCGTGTTATTTCTGCGACACAATGCGCTAAACGTCACAGCCACGCGCCTCCGTTCCTCCTTTCTCTCGTCCTGAAGATGGCGGCAGGGGTGAGTAAAATGGGAGAAACCCATAGACGTGTTCTTACTGCTCATCTCCATCAGCAATCATCCCAAAATCACTCCGATCCTCATATATCTGAACTTGACTTTCATTCCGTCGTGTTTGTTAGTTTGTTTCTGGCCTGTCGGGATGATTATTTATTTTATATGTACCTCCACACCCCTTTATTTGGCGGTTAGAGAGAGGGAATAGGAGCTCAGTTCAGCGCTCCTTTGTGCCACGTTTGCCTGTCTGTGTGCGGCATATGAAGCTGATAGTGTCCCGTTCTCACATTTATTCAGGCCAGAATATTGTGTTACGTGATATAACTTGATATTTTAATTGAAAGTGATGCGCGTATGTCATATGTTCATGTGTCAACAAAAGATGGGAGAAATGAGTATACTAAGTTACAGTCATTGTGGCAGTCAGTAAGAACAACGTGACTGGTAATAGTGATATCCTACTGTGATATCAAACAAATTCAGCTCGTGGTTTTTAAGCTTGATAACACAAAGTGGCCTACAAATGTGCTATTGCATCATTCAGATATTTAGTGCTCTCACATTAGGCTTTTTTATAAAAGTGTCCAACACTGGCTGTCTATGAACCGGTTTACTACTGGGAATTAACTGTCAGCTGTGTAATGCGTTGTAAACAGGTTTATGTTAAATGCACTCATATTCTCACGTTCCTACAAAGTCAATGGAGAGAAGAGAAACGGTGTCATTTCAGCGAGGTGTATAATGAACTATTTTCTGTCTGCAGACTCTCTACACGTACCCAGAGAACTGGAGGGCCTTTAAGGCTCAGATTGCGGCCCAGTACAGTGGAGCTCGTCTGAAAATTGCGAGCAACCCCCCTGCCTTCACCTTTGGGCAGACGAACCGATCCCCTGCCTTCCTTAACAACTTTCCCTTGGGCAAGGTCAGTATTCTCAAGCTCCCCTCTCTGCTTATCTGCTCGAGATCTCTTGACGTAGAATCGATTCATTGATTTTTGTTTCTTTAGGTTCCAGCTTACCAGGGTGATGATGGCTTCTGTCTGTTTGAGAGCAGTGCCATTGCTCACTACTGTAAGTACGCTTATACTAACAGACGGGCTTTTTAATAGTGATTATAGAGATAATGGAGGTGTTTGTTGTACGTAATTTCATCCTACGTTATCATTTTGACAGTGAGCAATGATGCCCTTCGTGGTAGCACTCCCCAGGCTGCTGCCCAGGTGCTGCAGTGGGTCAGCTTTGCTGACTCTGAGATCATCCCTCCAGCCAGTGCTTGGGTGTTCCCTACTTTGGGTATCATGCAGTTTAACAAACAGGTTGGTTTTATTATCCATGACTGTGCATTTTCACCGGTGAGTTGTGTGGCTTTTGGGCGTACAGGTACTTTGAAGGTAAAACACACCAGTCAGAAACTGAGCTTGGCTTCAGCTCGCAGTCATCAGCAGTGGTTTTTATTCCTCATGTACTTAAGATGGAGCGTTTATACTCTTTTGTGGCCCTTGATCGCCGTCAACATTTTATATGCACTACTGGTAATTTGATTTTTTTACATTTGGGCAATTCCAGCGTTATGGATGTGACATAAAAATGCTCAGAGAATGAATTTGTTGCGATTATATTGAACCATCTGTTTATATTTTACTGAACCCTTGTTGATAGTCTAAACATCAAAAAGTGTCACTATGAAAAAAATGTATATTTAAAAAAAGGGAAATAAACATGCGTTATGGATGTGACAAAAAAAGACGCGGTTTTTGGGAGACGATAAACTTTGTAGGATTTCTATAAAATAAAATGCACAATCCTGATGCAATAATACCCAATTAATGGAGAAGGGATGCCTCTTTATAGAACATAAAATAGTTCCTTTATATTCATTTTCATGTGTCCATTTATGAGGAATATGTAGCGTTATGGATGTGACAATCCTGAAAATGGCACTTACCTGACTATGAAAAATCATGCACTAAAAATAAAACAAATGCTTTACAAATTTGAAGAGAGATCTCACATGGGTATTTGAACCACCAAATGTTAAAATCTGTGCTGTTACCATAGTAAAAACCGCTGGTAAAAACTTAATTTTTTCGTGGTAAGGTTGACATTTTTACGGAATTGCCCATTTATTAATTTAGCAGATGTTATCCAAAGCGACGTACAAAACATTATTGCTCATTCACGTTTGCTCAAAACACACCAGTGGAAATGGATGCACGATCAGTCTTTAAAAATGTGAAATTGCTCTGTCATGATTTGCTGGGTTTGTTGAATGTTTAAGACTTTCTGTGTTTTGTTGTATTGTATGTAGGCAACAGAGCAGGCCAAGGAAGAGCTGAAACGAGTCCTTGCCGTCCTGAATCAGCACTTAAACACTCGCACTTTCCTGGTTGGGGAGAGAATCGGTCTGGCTGACATCACTGTTGCCTGCTCACTGTTGTGGCTCTACAAACAGGTGAGTGTTCATTGTGTCTGTTGAAAAGCAGGTTGAGGAATGCAGTCAACAGGCAAATCTAAAATAAGCAACATCTCAAACGTTTGTTGAGCAGAGATGAACATATGTTTTAGCGTTTGATTGCAAGAAGACAATTGAAGGTGGATTTGGCAGTTATACATTTTATAGCAATATGAAAGCAGCATCACACAAAATTTGTTACCAATGCCTTTCTCATCACTCATACTGAAACATGTATCACTTCGGAAAAAAGCGACTGCTAGTCATGTAATGTATGGTTAGTGTAGTGTATGGTTACATTTTTCTGTTGAATACAATCGTTTTTGCGATGCGAAATCGTCGCATCTGCATCGATGCAAAAAAACAATAGATTATTAAAACATGCAATTAAACTTCATACATGCCCCAATGGTTACTGTTTTACTGTAAATAAAGTATTCCTATGTCTTGTCTTGTTTGACAACAATGATTTTGACAAAAAGCATATAAATACTAGGCATGCAACAATACAGCTCACCCACGGTGATATATCAATACGTACCTCGTTTTTTACCCACGGTGTTCGGTTCGGTTCTGATGGCTTGGCACATTAGTGTTTTTTAATAAGAAGTTATGAAGAAAGAGTTTCACTCTGAAAAGTTTAACTATTTGCATCTCAATGCGGCGCCAACGTGGCTAGAAAAATGTGCGACCGCGTCGCTTCCTATTTGCGCGGGCATGCCGCGTGCCTACATTTAAAATAAAGAACTTGCGTTCTCAAAAGACGTGAAATGTGAATCGCCCCTAACACGGCAAACACTAGCGCTCAATGGGCAAGGCCAAAGATAACATATATTAACAAGGTGCGCCACTGCCATTACAATAAATTGGAAGAAATGCAACGCTTAATAGTTTCCCGGAGGCGCTTTTGCTATGATGGAAATAGCTGTCCGAATGGCCGCAGAGTGGCATGACTTTCGTTAACCGGACTTTGGCATCGTGCTGTAGACGCTTTCTCTGCTTGTCTTGGGTGAGAGCAAACGTGCTGCTTTCGTATGCAGTGTGAAATACATTCTTGACGTGCCAAATTCGGACATTATCACTTTGTCACAACGGGCAAAAAAAGTCGTTCTGGTGCATCCAATGGCCAGCCTGTGTCTTGTTCGTCAGCATTATGCTCAACAGCACATTGCTTCTCAGGCTACAGGCGGCCTCGCTCGACCCCCACTCGCCATTAGATACTTATTCGTGGGATGCGTTGATCTATCTCAGTGCAGACAATCACGGACCGTGCCAGTTCGGAGAGTAATTAAGTGCACGGAAATAATTTAATCGGAAAACTGCAATTCACTTGCGCGTATTGAACCGTGGAGGTCGTACCGAACCAGGGCTCCAGACAAAAAATCAGTTAAGGAGCCATTGGCTTCCATAGGGGAAAAAATGCCAGGCGCCAAATTAGTTTTTTAAGAGCCATATAACGTGAATTTACATATTTTTAATCACATACTTTGTTATCCTGTTGTGTGTAAATCTTCCCTCTCATAGGTTTTGCTCACGTAAAGTTTTTCTTTCAAGTTGTTTTCCCTCATAAGCAGGGTCATACGGAATCTGCAGACTTTTTGTTAATTCCACCCTAAAATTTGGGAATAATCTGCAGAATTCCACAGAATAGTTTTAAATATATTTATATTTGTGTACAAATGTAAATGTGTTCTTCAAATGCTGCCTGTCTATGCATTTAAAGGCAGATGACAGCTGATTTCTGCTAATTTAAAGAGGCAGAGAAGTGTTATTGGTTATTGCGAAGACTGATTAAACTCTGAATACAGCTGACCAAATTACTCTGAATTCATTTGAACCAACAGAAAAGGTGCATGTCAAGACCATATTTATATATTATACTGCAAGAAAAAGTAGGCTATATATTTTATTTTATTACGAAAGGGCTTGTTACGTTATGTTGGGACTGGGAGTCGGTCGCGTTTGCCGCTAGAGCACCTCTTGAGGTCGGGAAGTGCGCCTTCCCTGAGACCTGCACAGCTCTCTCTCTCGCTAGCCTGCCATTTTTTTAAAAAGTAAGGCGCTTCAAAAACAAGTAAATTTGCACGGTCGCCAGTGGCGACCTCCGCAAAATGATCACTCGCAAATTAATATTTTTTTAGGTGCGGTCTGGAGCCCTGCGAACAGTTCAATATTATATTGAGAATTGTGGCATCCCTAATAAATGCATCTTTCAGACTGTAGTTTCAGCACGAGCAGTGCTTGCGCATCTCTCCCTGACATGTAAAAGACGCCACATTGCCTCTCGAAGCGATCTACTCGCGTTATCAAAGAAGTTCGTGTCTCTGCTCTCTAGAGTGTTCTATTCGGTCAAAGTATTTTTTTGACCAGCAAGACGAGAAGTAACTGTTGCGACTCTGCCTTGTCTACACCTCACATGAGCGGCACGATGCAATAAAAAAACTATAGAACCTACTGTAAACAAATTCTGCCCCCACTGGATGCGACGGGGCAAACGCCTTGATTTTAATGCTTTTTTACACTGTGTGAAAGTGTGGGGGTGACAGACTTGTGCAGTAATATTGCAAATAGATGATGAAATGCATTGTGATATTAAATCAAATTGTTTACATGATCGCAATGGAATTGTGACACCAGTGACTTTTCATAGCTGTAGAACCAGAAATGATTTGAATAGCTAAAATAGTGTTTTATTTTTGCAGGTAATTGGGTGATTTGCAGTTCAAATATACATTCTCCAGGCCAGCTGAATTTGTCATCCTAAAATTGCTATTGCAACATTTCTTCAGGTTCTTGAGCCCTCTTTCCGTCAACCCTACCCAAATGTCACTCGCTGGTTTGTGACCTGTGTCAACCAACCTCAGTTTAAGGCTGTTTTGGGAGAGGTCAAGCTCTGTGAGAAAATGGCTCAGTTTGATGGTAAGTTTCACAAAGACTGTATCCTAGAACATATTAAGTTTTAAGTAGGACAGTCAAACGATTAATCGTGATTAATCGCATCCAGAATAAAAGTTTGTGTTTGCATAACATATGTCTATGTACTGTGCATATTCATTTTGTATTTATAAATACAAACACATACACAAGTATACATATTTAGGAAATATTTACATGTATTTATTTATATTTACCAATAATTGAAATGTAGGGATGTAACTATTCACTCAGCTCACGATGCGATTTATTTTTACAAAATGAGTTAAAACAAATTAGAAATGAACAACTTCCCTTGCATTATTTCTTAAATGCTTCACGTTTCTTTGTATAATAAAATTGTTTTATTTCAAATAACAAAACTAAACTGCCATTTTATAACAAATTAATAATAGAAAAAGTCTCTTTAATTTAAACAAACTAATACTGTCTGTGCTTTTCTTGGATTTTTTTTGCATTTAAGAAATAGCGGCCCCTGCTGTTCAAAAAATGTATTGCGATTCAGTTCACACCTCAACCGATTTGAATCGTCACACATTATAATCGATTTTCAACAGTCTCACTGTGAATCGTTACATCCCTATTGAAATGATATATAAATGTTTATTAATTTTTAGATTTTTCTTAAATATATGCATGGATGTGTATGTTAATAAATACAAAATTATTATGCACAGTACACAGATATATATTATGAAAACACAAACTTTTATTCTGGATGCGATTAATCTTTTGACAGCCCTAGTTTTAAGTATAACGATCATTTACAGACCTGTAGAGCAAAATACCTGCATTCAGTTGCAAAAATGCTTAAAGGGATAGTTAACCCAAAAATGTGCTTTTAATGGGGACCGGTGGTGTTTGGGTACCAGCGGTGTTTGGTTACCAGCAATCTTCAAAATATATTTTGTATTCTAAGTCGTACAGGTTTGGAATGAGGCTGAGGGTGCGTAAATGAAGATTTTCTTTTTTGGGTGAACTATCAAACAAATCACTGGAACATGCTCCTGATGGAGGTAGTGTTTTTGTAGAAAGAAATTTTGACTGAAAAACTGCTTTGAAGAGCAAAATGGGGTTGTTTGACATTTGATTTGAATGTTGAGGTCAGTGAAAAGATGCAAATTGTTTAGGATTGAACTTTTGACTCTTTTGGTTGGCATATTTTATCAAGGCTCTGCTGCATGCTGGTATAATGATATAAACTGGAGTCAATATAAATTTTAATCTGTTGTATCATTTTGGTAGTGTTTATTATATAATAAAGTATGTCTTGCCTCTCGTTTCATTTTTTTAGCCAAGAAGTTTGCAGAGATGCAGCCCAAGAAGGAGGCTCCTGCTAAGAAGGAGAAGGTTAGTAAGGAAGGGGGCAAACAGCAGCAGCAGCCACAGCAGCAGGAGAAAAAAGAGAAGAAAAAGGAGGATAAGAAGCCCGCCCCTGCTGAGGAGGAGATGGACGAATGTGAAGCTGCACTGGCTGCTGAGCCAAAAACAAAGGATCCATTTGCTCACCTTCCAAAGAGGTACTTGATGCACCTCCAGCCCTGTTAGTTTGACAGCCCAATAGAAACGTTCTGAATCAAGAGTCTGTTTAAACGACTCTGAGCACATTTCTGTCATCTTGCTTCTAGCTCCTTTGTCTTGGATGAGTTTAAGAGGAAATACTCCAACGAGGACACCCTGACCGTGGCATTGCCGTACTTCTGTGATAATTTTGATCGTGAGGGCTTTTCAATCTGGTATGCTGAGTACCGCTTCCCTGAAGAGCTCACCATGGCCTTCATGAGCTGTAATCTTATCACAGGTACAGTCAGAGTGCATTGACTTGTTTGGAGTTTTTTTGTTCAATAACCCCCCCCTTAAATGCCAGGAATGTTATTTGTTTTTGTCGTTTTCTTAGTACTTGCGCAAGAGATGTGTGTGTTTTATATCATGTGTATGTTCTCTCATGTTCCTCTCTTCAGGAATGTTCCAGCGACTCGATAAACTGCGCAAGAACGCATTCGCCAGCGTCATCCTCTTCGGTGCAAACAACGACAGCTGTATCTCTGGTATCTGGGTCTTCAGGGGCCAGGAACTTGCCTTTCCTGTAAGTGCTTTACATATTTATGCATATTCCCTTATAAATGTTTAAGGGTTCATATGGTGTGAATACGTGTTTTTCTGTGTCTTTGGTGTGTTATAAGTTGCTCATGCATGTATTAGACAAGTAAAATTGCATCAATTAGTGTCGGAACAAAAGATGCATTCTATCTAAAAGCGAATCCTCACCCAGACCTGCTTGAAACGCCTCGTGTAACCACACCCCCACAAATCTACGTCAGTTCGTGGTATGATTTGACTAAGACCGCCCAAATGTATACGCAAGTAAGGTGGGCGTACCTGTCAGTACAATTGCTTTGGAACCTGATGTTCCAAATATGGTAAGAGGCGTTACATTTCCTTCACACGCTTACAGTATTCGACCAATCACTACGCACTGTTAACCAATCATAGCACACCTCGCTTTTCAGAGCCATGAGCTTTGTAAAAAACCTGTGCGTTTTAGAGAGGCGGGGCAAAGAGGAGATACAAACATGCACGGTATGTGGAAAATGCAGCATTTTTTAACCTTAAATCGTGTATACACATTGCATTACATCTAAAACAAATGATAATATTCGTTTTAGCCATGTCATATGACCCCTTTAAGTTATGGACAAATGTGTAGTTCCACCCCAAACTCAAACCATTAATTGAACCTGTGATTCTGTGGCATGCTGGTCAGGATGTTCACACAAACAGTGACTGTTTTAAATAGAGCCACTGGCATTAATGCCGAATTTGGTAATGTTTTCACAGTATTGTATTTGGACACATTACATGTATCCGATAGAGAAACGTTTGTTTTAAAAACATTGCAAACTGGTTTGAGGTTGTCAGAATCAGGCAGATTAAAAACTGCCAGACAGATTAGATGCCTTGCATCATATATTGGCACTAAGCATTGAGTGAAAGAAACATTAGGTATTTTTAATATTGGCCAAGTGTTGCAACAACCAAAGAATGTTTTGATCAAACTGAATGTAATGGATGGAATGCTTGATTCGGGTAAATGTCAAAAGTCGAGAACATTTTGTATTAAAAACCAGGAAGTTGATGCATCTTGGGAGGGAGTACCAGCATATCACAAGAGGAAAACATTTCCTGTGATATCTGAAAGATTATCTTTTCTGGCTGTCGATTGAACAGCGGTTGTATGCTGTAAAGTTGTTAGTTTGGTAAATTATGGCCATGTTGCGTGACACGCCTTGCCTTGTAAACTATGCACAAAACTTCATAAAAGACCCATATTACATTAGAGATTCACTTAAGCATTTTAGCATGAAACTAATTAATTTCAGTTTATGGAGAATTATTGCATATTTTGTTTCAAAACAATTTTGTTCATCAAAAGTAAACAAATGTCCTTGGGTATTGCCAGTCATTTAGATGCCAGTTATATCCATGGTAAAATATGTATAGCTGATGTTTAAGGACATGCTGGCAGAGGTGCAAAAAAATCACTCATAACTTCCCTAGTTCACCTATCAAAGTAAACCACATAACATGAAGAATGAAGGAGTATCAATGCACATTTCCTGCCAGTCCTGTGTAAACTACGGCATGCAAAGTTTTTTTATACAATGTTTTTGTGAGGTGGCGGAGCTCACCGTCTGGAGCAACGGGAGTTATCCCCGGTCCTCTGCTCATGCGAGCCGCCTCCGGACCGCGATCGCAAAACATACAAGGGATGATCAAAAGCTCCGACACTGTCCATGATAAAAAATGTAAACTTGCTTCACTACTTACTAGTTGTTGTCCGTAATGTTTGCTAGTGTCCTTGTGTAGTGATAGTGCTCTTGGCACTCCGGACAGAGCTCTCGTTCTTTAAGTGTGCCCAGCACCATTTTCCTTACTTTTGTTTTATTCAAACGGTTTTATACAGTATTTTTATAGACTTCAACACTAGAAAATGTTTTGTTTTATTATGAAATTGTTATATAGAGTAAGTCTTTTACCACTAAAGTGACTTTTACTTGTGATACTTGACTGTTATTTTCATCACCTCACTTTAAACCCGCTTTTCTCCAAATTCCGTTCCTGAAAATCATAGTGCTCAGCTGACTTCAGATAGCTACAACTTTTGTTACATACAAGGTATGAGCAAAATAAAAACTGATTTGGAAAGGGCTTGAATCCAGCTTTCATATGATGTCTTGTCATCACATTTGTCTTGTCAGAGTTAACAAACTTTTGTCTGTACATTTTATTGGTTAAATATATGCAAAAGCCGCAGTTAAACGGAGTCACCACTAGTTTGTGTCGAAGTTTTTTCCACAATGCTACATGCCAAAACTAGATGTGTTATCAAGTGGGTACAACTTTTGTTAGAAACATGATTTCAAACAGTTCAGGTGAATCTTGATCGATGCAGATAGAAATTGAGAACTTATCTGTGACCTGTTTTTCTCTTCTCTCTCCAGCTGAGTGATGATTGGCAGATCGACTATGAGTCATACACTTGGCGCAAGTTGGATGTGGACAGTGAGGAGTGCAAGACCATGGTGAAGGAGTACTTTGCATGGGAGGGTGAATTCAAGCATGTAGGCAAACCTTTCAACCAGGGCAAGATTTTCAAGTGAAAACGGATCTTGCGCCTGATATTTATCAACATCAGAAACGATGGACATGAAATCAGTTTGAGTATCTCATTTAGAAGGTTGTGTGCCATGACGGATGGAAGATTTCAGTTGGGGAAAATAAAAAATCTTTTCCACAGTTTCACCTCGGGATGCTTTTTTGTTTACAAATAACCTAATAATTGGTGTAAATAAGTATATGGAAATGTTAGTTTTCGAATAGGAACAAATAATTCTACTTCAGCTACAAATAATATGCTATATTTGTAAATGTTTAACAGTAAAATGTTTTGTAAAAACTAGCAAGGTAGAAGTATAAATTCGTTCCTGCATAATATAATCTTATTGATTTCCAGGCATCTGCTATAAAGCAAACGAATTGTAATGTTCTCATCAAATCTGGAAATCGTTGCATCTCTGGGAACAAAATGGCGCATTTAATTAAGGGGATGTTTGCCTATTTTAAACATTGACTGTTGGAAAATAATGAAATGAATCCACCAGAGGGCACCAAAGTTCACACGTCCCATGAAAGCTTTTCAGGTTTGCCCAAAGATGGATGTAAAATCTTTTTAGGAAAGCTTGCGGGGAAGTCTGATTATAACAACATTGGGTGACCTACTTTCATTCAACATATTTACTTTTCAGGCAGTGTTACAGGAGTAGCATTAACTGAAGCACCTGAAAACTACATCAATTAGTTATGTCAAAACTATACTTATGTCCTTAAACAAAGGTATGCTTGAAATCAATACTGATCTGTATTCACTAGCAATTTGATTTGCACACGTAATGTCAGTCAAGTCCATGCTTGCTTTTTATGAGAAAATAAACGTAAAAAAACCGAAGGTTTCCACGGGACTGGCTTAAGTTACAAACTTTCACGTTCTTTTAAACCATATGTTAAGTTATTGCAAACCACTTTAGCCTCCTCGTGCACGTTCTTCCTTCAAGTAGGCCTATCTGTGCTGAAACACTTTGACATTTTTTATATTCTCATCGGTGATGGGAACCAACTGCACACACACTTGTGTTTACCTAAGAGCATGCTGGCTTGACATGTCGGTTGACACACCTCGGGTAAGACTGTGTAAACTTAAAGTAAAAACAAAAGAGCCACACCCTGCCAATGGGTGTATCTGGAAACCTATCCGTTTATTTTCATCCCAAAGCCTGAATCATTTAATACCCTTAAATCTTGTTACTAAGCCCCTAGATACATTTCGGTGGAAAAACAAATACCTTGATCTATGTGGGAGAGGTCAAATCGAAAAGAACGTCAAATCGAAAAGAACACGCACGGGTGCACGTGCATAAAACGCACACAAGGGGGAGCAGTGATGAAACGCACCCGGCAAATGATCGATGGCATTAAGTAAATAATTCTGCAAGTAGGCCTACGCCTGCTTTGAGTTGCGCAAATGTCGTGATAGATGTAATGCTAGAGAGTTAAATCCCCTTTTCTGTTGCTCAATGGTGAGCATGGGGTGTGGCCAGGGCTCTGGCAGATGTACTGACCTGACTTAACCTCGTGCGTTTGTTTGTTAGAACATAGGCACGCATTTGCCACCGTGTAATGGCTGATTCACTCGCATGCCTTTGAAAACCACAGGCTCACTCGTGATCTCTTACAGATATTGTTGCATGACAGAAAGTCTGCCTGATTCTACCAGTTCCAGAATTTCTCTCACTTTAAGGCAAATTTGACCAAGACAGTGTTTTTAATGTAACTTATTCATATTTGTGAACCACATTAGTTCTGAGTTTTCGACGCATTGAGGGAGGTGAGCAAACATGCGATTTCGAGTCAGGAAACGCAGCTTAAATGCTCGCCGGAAAACCACCTTTTCTTTTGTGTTGGTTCAGAGACGCTTGGCGTTAAAAGGATCAAACTAAACCAGCTTCTAGAACAATACGTGCTGCAATGCCAACAGCAACGCTGCACCAGTCCTGCCAGCTCCCCCTGAAGTTCCCCTGAGCGATCTCGCTCTCTTGCTGTTTTTCCTGCCCCGGCTCTTCCTTTAGCTCCCAGCGCACAATTCCTTCCGGATTGATTTTATTAGGCTACACCGGGTCCACGTAACAGAACGTTCCAGTACCTGAAAATCACCCGAGGTACATTCCCATGTGAAGAATAAAGCTTGATATGCTTTTGTTAAGGATCTGTTCCACACATCTGGAAAGAGTGAGGAGTTGCAGCGGTCAGAAAAGCAATGCGCTTGGAGAGAAAAGATTTCGCCTCAACACGAGGTTTTGTAGTTCGGTTTGGTAACTCTAGAAGAACGCTGCCACAAACTGTTACCTTACATATAACGTTTCATGGCAACAATGAATCATACATGAAGCCCCGAATTAATAGAGGAACTCAAGAACAGAAACCAGGCTATGAAAGTGTATCTGCTATGAAACTGGTTTGCTACAGTGCTGATATGGGATGGTCCCCTGAAGTCAGTCAACACACTCGTCTGCCAGGAAAAAATAACCAAGCTGGTTTGCAGTCGGACTCATCAGAACATGGCCGTTTTTTTTAAACAAAAAGTAAAGTGTGTCTAGTGTTTAACCTACTGTAAATAGATTGTTATGTTTCTTAGAGGAAATGTGAAGACAGGTATTCGGATGCACGTGGCTGCAGAAGATGGCCTGCATATTTCCCTCCTGCTGAACTGTGAGAAAGAATTTTGGCATTCCATAGCAGAGGTGAAAGTTCAGGGTGCCAAAGGGGGGAATGTGGTGTTGTCAATCATTTGGAACCGACCATCACGAAGGTTCATCAGCACAGCATCTGATGATTCAACTCGTAACATCCACTTCCCTGCATTCATAAGTTTTACAGTGTACCACACCCGACAGGCTTTCTCAACGCGCTTGCATGAGAAAGTCACTGGATGGCTTTCGTGCAAGCCATAGCAGGAATAAGAGGGGAGAGCGAAAACAGACAGCCCCTGCATTTTTGGACATGAGACCCCATACATAACTGTGCAAGCTCAGATTACCATTGGGGGGAGGTGGAGCGTAGACTTTGGTTTCATCGCAAGCTCTGTTACAATGCTTAGAAATGTCAGGCGTAAGAATGACTCTTTCATTGTTCATACTTCAAACACGGGCTCACTTTTATGGTGTTCTTGTTTATTTGAGCCTAAACCTACAAATCACAACAAGAGTATTTTAACTGCGCCACATTTCAAGTATTCAGTTTGTGTATGTTGTCGAGTTATTGTATTGATTCATTACAGTATAAAAGCAGGAAATGTAAGAGCATTTAAATGACTGGTCAAAATCCAGACGTGACATGAAGCCACATCCAACTTTTCTTATGATTTTAAAACAGAATAAACTATTATACTCACATACAGTATATGCATTTACACATTGTATATTAAAGGTACAGTTCACCCAGAAATGAAAAATTGTAGTCATTTACTCGCCCTCCAGTTGTTCCAAATCTGTATGAATGTCTTTGTTCTGATGAAGACAGAGAAAGATATTTGGGGAAATGTTAGCGTTAGACATTTCTGAGGCACCATTGATAACCATAGTAGGAAAAATTAAAACGGTGGTCAAAAGTGCCCCAGAACTGTTTGCTTTCCTACATTCTTCAAAATATCTTCTTTTGTGTTCAACAAACGTTAATTACGAACATTCTTCCAAATATATTTTTTATAAGTTCATACAGCTTTTAAACAACTTGAGGGTGAGTAAATGAAGATAGACAGTGTGGCCCAACAATCTCGTATCTTTGGGAGACCAAACTTAATTTAAACCTGAGAATAAACAAAATGTTTCAAATTTGTGACATTGCCTGTGTTGAATTGCCTCCTTTGTATAAAAGGTCACATTTCATTGATTCCATTGAATCACATAAAATGCCTCTTGGAAGATTCTCAAACCATTGTGGGACAACAAGCTTTTGGACTCCATGAGCGTATGCATTGTTAAAGTCAACATTAGTATAAATTATGATTTTAAGAAATATTTTTGCTGATAATTTTATTGAAAATGAAAAAAATATATACATAAAAAAGCTTAACAAAATTACTCGCTACTGGACCTTTAGGCCCCACTGTATGAAATGTTTATTCAAAAATGAAATAATTGATATACCCCATATAGGCTTATAACATTTCAGACATCTTCAGGACCCTTGTAATCAACAAGAATAAACCCTTAGTTTTTGTGGCTAGACTTTACCAGTGCTGCCAGCTCCTCCGGTGAAGTGTGACCATTCATTACTGCCAGTGCATCTGCTCTGTCTGCAACACAGTCGTCTGCCAGAACCCTGCATATCACGCATTTCACATGTTAAATAACTCTGGCCTCAAAGGAATCCCTGCTTCTGACACTCGACGCCTTTCTATTTATCTGTGCCATCTGTGTACAATACATCTGTCTTTTTGTCCGTGACTAAGTTAAACATCTTCCTGTTACACTCATTTAAAGGGGCAATGACAATATGTGCCATCAATACTGTTATGGTGTTCATGTTTATTCTAAGGTAAGGTAACCTAAGGTTAAACCCTTTATATATTTGATAAATTATGTATTTTATGTATTTCGTATCAATCGAAAGGCCTTTAAATTGATGATTTATTTGATAATAGAGATTTAATGGGACAGTTCACCAAAAAAATACAAATTCTGTCATCATTTACACACGTTCACGTTGTTCCAAACCTGTATACATTTCTTTGTTCTGTTGAACACAGAGAAAGAAATTAGGAAAAATGCTTGTAACCAAACAGTTCCTGGACCCCATTGACTATCATAGTAGAAAAAATAATTCATATATTTTTTTGTTCTGCTAAACACAAAATAAGATATTTTGAAGAGTGTAAGACAGCAAACAGTTGTGGGGCACTTTTGACTACCATTGTCATTTTTTCTACTATGATAGTCAATGGGGTCCAAGAACTGTTTGGTTACAAGCATTCTTCCAAATATCTTTCTTTGTGTTCAACCAAACAAAGAAATTCATATAGATTTGGAACGAATTTTCATTTTTGGGTGAACTATCCCTTTAATAGTTATTTTGTGAAAACAATAACATCACCAGGCAGTTAAATAAATGTTAGGTTAAACATATAAGTAATTTCGTTCTGTCATGAAGTTCTGTATTGGGGAGTGTATAAGTTTGTGTTGTTGGTTAAACTTGTATATTTTTGGTTTCTGTAGATGTGGTTTGGTTACTTCATTGTCCACAAAGTGGACAATTGTCTTTGGCTTCACAAACAAAGAATATATCACAGACATCTAAAAGCGCATCATACATGCTTTTTATTCAATTTTTGTATTTGTATTTTTAGATGTTTTTTTAATGTTTAAATTATAAAAAAACTACAACATGTTTGACCAGTGTTGAATGCAGAATTCAGGTGGTTAACAACACCATGATCCGGGTTCAGTTTCCAGGCACAAACTAAAAAACTAAACCTTGACTGTAAGTCATTGAAGGTGTTAACTTTTTAATTTCTTCTTTCTTCATATGTTAAAATACACTCATGACACAAAACAAATGCGTATCGCAAAACCCTTTAAAACACTTTATACACTACTGTAATTTTACAGTATAACACATGGGCTATTACTTGTTATTCTGATGCCATATTCTCTGGGCTTTTGCTATGAGGCCTACTGTTAATGTACACATTGTTCTGTTTGTAAAAGGTTGCTTGTCATTCTTGTATTAACTTGCATGAAGTTTGAAACCCGCCTCAAAAAAGACTGTCGAAACGCTTCACAAATATGACAGGAATGTCATGATGTTAGGTGCCCTGTTGCATCTAAAATCAAAACAAAACAAAAAAATGGGACAGTGAAAGTTTACACGTACGGCTGTGTGTATGAAGAGAAATCCATCCCAGCTACCAAAAATGTGTTCTAAAAACGTTTTGCTAACTCTCGAGTTAAGTTAATGTTATTCGGAATGTTTTTAGAGTCATTCCACAACATTGTAAAAATATCATTTTTATGACAAATGTTTTAGAAGGGTTTACAATGATATAATTTTGATGAAATCCTTTTTTAAAATTAGCCAACTTTAAGAATGTTTTTTGATAACTTTAAGAGAACAGCAGAATGTTTCCCATTAGCTTGGATGTTGTTAAAATAAAAATGTAGGCCATAGAGCCTTACTATAAATATAATCAAGTCAAATTATTGACTTTATTTGATCATGTTTTGTATGTCCTTATTTATTTATATACAAATGTTTTAAAGGAAGGGCACTTAGGACTCTAGATCAATATATCTATATGAAAATAATTTGATCTAAATCATTGGTACGCATCCTTATTTTTGGCAGAGGTGGCTGTACTGCTGATATGAATGATCTCAATGAAGTGAAACAAACTACATTTTAATACACACCAGCTCTGAGTAATAAAGGCCTGGAGGCACATATTCTCAGAAATGAAACTGACTTTGTCAATTGGCATCATTTTACGACACTGCTGAGTACACAGCAACAGAACGTGTGACTAGTTTTCGAACAACATCTTGACATTTCATATTTATATACACACACAGCAGATCGCTATGGAAACATCCTTCCCCCTTGCTTATTATGTTGCCATGGCAGCCATCCCAGAATAGTCTTTTTCAGTTTGTCCCTCCCTCGTGTTAATGACTCACAGTCACAACCTGCAGGGGAAACCACATTTCAGTGCATATCTCATGATGTTCCTCCCCTGCATTTTTACTAGAACATTAGAGCTGGGTCTCGAAAAGGGGAACTCCATGAAAACATACAAAAATGTGGCCATGGAGACCACAGAGAATTTTAACGGGTGATGGGCCAAGATTTTCCACTCGCAGGAATTTCTAGGATCACGCGAAATTTACAGCG
Source organism: Triplophysa rosa (assembly GCF_024868665.1). NCBI lineage: Eukaryota > Metazoa > Chordata > Actinopteri > Cypriniformes > Nemacheilidae > Triplophysa > Triplophysa rosa. Next base: position 9,075,684 of record NC_079902.1, read on the forward strand.
TTACTAAACGGAGCAGTAAATAAAACAACTAAAAACTGAAATGCACAGTAGAAAGCCATGAATTATTAAAGCTTTTTGATCAGCCCATCTCCCTCAGTTTTCAGATAAAACATGCGGCAAAAATCATACACGAAAAATCATACACGAACTCTCCAAACCAGATGTGCCGACTGTAATAATAAGTGTTGTCCTCAGAGTTAACCCAAATACACAGGTAGCACACGCCCTCATCTCATGCAACAAACCCTCCCACAAAAGACAGGATGGACCTATTGAAAACGCAAAAACCCTGTCTTTGTTTTGCAGTGTACATTGGATACAATAGCCTGTTATGCTTGTGCAGTGTTTGAAAACACCTGGCACTAATGTGTGTGGATTTACATTTTCTAAATAAATATGCACACCTGTCTGTTGGAGCGCTGCATTTCCTGAAGTTGCAGACTTATTTTGAAGGAACACAGTTATATTGTATGGCATTAGATTCAAGATTCAAGAGGTCCCGTGTGTCATTTTTTTTGGAGGATCTATTTACAGAGATGCAAGATAATATGCATAACTATGTCTTCAGAGGTGTAATAAGACCTTACGTGGTGAAGCGTTTTGTTTTTATTATCTTAGAATGAGATATTTCTATATACATACACCACGGGTCCCCTTGCATGGAATTCGCCATGTTGTTTCTACACGAGCCCTAAACGGACAGAGTGCGTTTAGAAAATACGTTATCTGCTTCGACAAAGAAGTGAAAAAGTTGATGACATCGTAGTTCTGTGTCAGCCGCCGTAGTGCTTCGAACGGGAGGGGTGGAGTGAGCCGTTGGTTGCAATTTGCAACCTCACCACTAGACGCCGCTAAATTTCACACTCTTGACCTTTAATAAAACCCATCCAGAAAAGCTCTCTAAACTTGTAACTGGAAACCACGATGATGTTTTCCAACCCAATTATAGCATCTTTGTTATAGAAACAAATGCTACCTGTCAACTACTCAGCCGTGCAATAACACCGCTTTACCAACACTGCTTGCATTGTTACACTGGATGGGAATTTGATTTGAGCTCATTGTGCGGCTGGAGTGGAATCAACTGAATCTTTTCAAGCTCAACATAACATACACAGTCCCTGTTGTAAAACTAGCTGCTCTCAGATTTACAAGCAAAAACCCAAGTCGAAATGCGCATTTCAGGTCACTTTGTTTTGTTTAAACTTCAAATAAAGTGGCTCCTCTTATCCTCCGAGGCTGATCCCAGGACACACCCAATAAACTCATCCTCTCTGCCCCTCCTTGTTCTATCCCTTCCTTCGCTTCTTGGTATAGCACTGCGTGCATTGTAGTCATACGGGATGACTCACCCTGACACACCAACACTCGGTGGTGTTATTCGCACTAGTTCATACAGGCTGACACACCTATGAGGCACACACCAGGAAACACCCGTTCCCACATATCCTAGTATAGAGCTATAGCTACATAGAGATATTTTTCATGTGCGCTCCAACATCACGCATAACACATTTCATACAAATTAAAAGCATGGGACCCTCTTGTTTAGATTATAGTGACTAATCTCGCAAATATGAACATGCCCCAAACCAGAGCGCTTTTTGGTGCATTCGCTATGGCTGTTTCATGTCTTTTTCCCCCTCACACATGGTTTCAGAACCCCGCAGAGAAGCATGACTGTTTTGTTCCTCGCCATTCTTTGCCTGTTTGTGATCCAAACGTTTTTTTTATTGCATTGGGGAGACAGAACTCCTACACCAAGAACGCAATGAATGAGAACACTGGAACACGGACACGATTCTTGACTCATACTTTTTTGTTTGTTCTTCTTGTTACATTTCCTAAATGTTTAAAACCAAGCATTGTATGTTTTACGTACTGAATTGTGCGAAACATGCTTTTCCAAAGCAACTTCTTTTCACGCCACTCCCCGTCCTCTTTGCAAGACGGAAAGTAGAACTCCATTTTGTGTTTGGAGAATTCATCTACTGCTTAGCATTACACAGCTCTGAATATGGGTGTGACATGTGGATTAATTCACCGAGCGCCTCAGGGTTCTCTCTCGGTCTGTCTGTCTTTCTGTTTGCCTCACAACCAACCCACCCCTGGGCCGTATTTACACACCTACAGTATTTGATTGCCTTTTTGGAAAGAGCGATATCTAAGGCAGCTGAAATAGTCATTTAGAACAACCACGGACATCTTACTCAATCATATGTAAAGTAGACCTTGTGAAACGTATTTGATCACAGCAAGTTAAAACAAAACAAAGGAGTCACAGTGTTGAGAAAGCAGTCAATGGAGCAATGGTTCTCAAACTTTTTCGTTGTAAGGCCCCCTTTGTGTAGAGTTCCCAAATAAAGACTTATAATCTTAAACTTCGAATTTTAATTAAATCAAAAACATATTCAGTTATACAATGCTGGAACATCAATTCTTTTGATCGGTGGTCTTATTTTCCTGACGTTTTATTGCATTAAATGCATGATACAAAATGCCACAAAATCTGTGCCCCCTGGATCCATCTTGGGGCCCACAGTTTGAGAACCACTGCTTAAGGGAATGCATTATTGATCTGATAACTGCAGGGCAAAGCGTGCAGCTCTAAAGTCTCTAAACTATACGCCAGTACTGAAAATGTTAAATATCACGTATGAAAATGAGCGTTTGGGGTTTTTCAAGTATCTCATCAGCAATGTAAATCGTGTGATGTTTAAGTGTTGCTTTAGGTTAGGTTTACTTAGCAGCGTACTGTTTTCTTATGCTTATTAAAATATAAACGAGATGCACAAAGATGGGCACGTATGCACGTGTACACTTACATCGACATTAGTAACATTTGTTTTAGCACTCATGCAACCCGTGAGAGAACAACCACTGCTCGTTTACATTACTGATTAAGATTCTTACATTTGATGTAAAATCAAGTGTAGGGCATTTAGGATTGTCAAGATTCTTGGTTTAATTCTTAAATATTGCAAACCATCTTCTGTGAGCTGGATGTGGGGAATCAGCATTAAAGGTGTACACCCTGAATCATCTCTGCCTTAAAGAGTTTGAGCCTAATTAAATTTAACAGATTCACAGACTTCATTATTTAAGTTAATAGGGTTAATTATTCTACTTCAACTTTAGTATTTCTTTTATGTTTTAATACCATTGTGGTCACCTGTAATTTATAAAATTCTGATTTTACTCATCGTTTTATTTACAAATTCCTTGTTGCCATTGACTACGCCAAATGTCCCAAATTCTAGTGTATGGCAAATTTTTATTTTATTCTACGTTTCACTTAGCACAAATTCTATCAAATTCATCTTATATTGTTTTATATCTAATGTAACTTTTGACTTTTCTTTGGGAAGCTTTGTTGCATTTGTTAGTAAAGTTATGCATTAGGCTTTAACTTGTTGGTCTTAATTTATGTCACAAAAGAGAAAGTATTTGACCATTTACTACTATAATCTAGTAAATTAGAAAAAGGTGAAAAAATATCGGATGAGTTTAAAGCTGTTGGTTTTATTACTTGTTTTATATTGAACATTTTTTAATACGTTAACGCTTAGCAAGCTACTTTTGGTAGATCTTTGGTAGATCTTATGAATTATTTAAACAATGGGTGGTTTTAAACCAAGAGTTTTAAATGTGTAAAATACCCAAAGCAATGTTGAGAGGGCCACCCGTGCCATTAAAAAGCTTCATGATATTTACAGTAATATTTATTATCAATTTGTAAGTTTACAAAAGACGATGCATTGTTCCATTTAACAGTGGCAGTATTTGCTAAATGCAGTCATCACAAAATGAGAAACTCTGCTCAGAGATTTACGTTGGATTTTCTAGTATGGAAATTGTATGGAAATGATGTTGGCCTATGAAAGAAAGTACTATCTCTGTGTTTACTGACACAATGAACACATTATCATAGATATGAAGCAATTGTTCAAATGGCTAAATGGTTGGCATTTGTCTATTAACCGTCCGATGCATGATGCTGACTACAGTAAACAAAAATTTGAAAGCCATTTTTTAGGATGTGAAATCAAATTCAAACCATCACCTTTGATCCTTACCCATAATTCTAGATGACATATATAAACATACATACAAATTTTGTAAATTATTTGAAAAGTAGACTAGAATTTTCTTCAGTAATGTTTTTATAATAAAATATACATCTAGCATCATGCACAAATGTCCATTCAGTACATGTATCATTTATATAATGAAACTACTTTAATGCAATACACAAACAGAGCAACAGAGAGCAATGACTGTGGACACACGATACGCACATGTTCACATGAGTGGGTGTGTGTGGTGTTAGGAATGTTACTTCTGTACATGCATACCTCTCAGTTCTACCAGACACCTCAGATACTGATACCATTTGTAATGTTTTGTTTGTTATAAGTTCAGGGACGTTTTTGTTTTCTTCTTTTAGTCTTAATTTAAAATACTGCAAAATGCATGGGGGGGGGGGGTGGTGGCGTGTAACTTTCTCATAATTCATATTTTGTCAATGAAATGAATACAAATTATAAATAGAATTGTAAAAAGTATTTAAAACAGACATTATTGTGATTTAATAACTTATTAGAGGTTTTAAAAATGATTCATCATTAAACAAATAAATGAAGGAGGAAGCACATGTAAACTCTTTTTGTATGAACAAGGGGTACTACAACAGACAGCTGCCCATGAGATCTGACCCAAGGTAATTAATAGAAACAACCCGGTCATGAGTTTATATTTCAAAACATCCTCACTGCAACATTTTTACAAGTGCCGAACAACAGTCTACACAGTATTGTAATTTTGTATTGGCATTCTTCCTTTTGGTGCTATAATTGTATATAACAATCAACTTAAATCAGCAACGTGAGTGAAAAAGTATATTGTGTTAGAATTTTACAGTTTGAGCACAAGACATCACACTCAATACAGCACATAAGTGCATGAACATTATGAGAGACAGTGCACCTGACAACATAAACAACATAGCAATACCTAATAGTGGAGATTGAGGGGTGTTGCAACACAGGATGAGTGGAAACATCTATTTAAACAATTACGAATTGGCTACTCGATAAAATCCCTCTACTGAGATAATAGCAGACCACATAAATCTCCATGGATTTGGAACCATACAATGTGACAGACATTGATGCCATTACTTTAAGGATGTACATTTTAAAATGAATGTATTCAGTTTCTACGTTCAAGCATCATTTAAAATGACTGTATTTTCAAAGTGTGTAAAATGTCAACGCTTTTATATCAACAACACTCTGTAAGTTTCGATATAACCTTGCAGTATACACAAAAACTAAGTGTCGACAGGATAACAAAGAAAGACAAAACTGTTCCTCGATATGCGCGTTTAACAATGCGCCTAAACGGCACGTCAATCAAACTCCGGGTGGGCTGGACTAAAGTTATAAATGACCACTCCCTGCTACACCGTTACCTCCGCCCTGTTCTCTAGTGAAGATCTTCACAGCTCCAGCCTGAACGCTGCCATTCTCCATAGCCCGGAGTTACACGCGAACACGACAAAGCAGCACGAAAGTGAGAGGAAGAGAGAGAGCAAGTGGCATAAAGTATACATAAAAAAATAAAAACATAAAGCGAAGCTTTCACGCCTCGAGAAAGAGAGAAAAAGTACACGATTAAGTTAGAAGGCGTTTTGGTGGTAAACTTTTCTGGGCTGTGGCAGAACAACGTGGACCGCGTAAGATGCCTGAGCAAAAGTGTTGAAGTTTCCAGGTGAGTTTCTGAGGCTTTTTGTCCATGATCAATTAGCGTGCAACTCTGGCGTGCAACGCCATGCGTAATGACTACCACGAGATGGTAATTAAACTGTCTGGAAACGTTTTATGTGTTTAATGACGTATGCATTATGATATATATGTGCTTATGTGTTTTTAAGGAGGTATATTACAATCTACAAAGTTTTAAATATCGTCATCTGTATGTGCGTACTCGCAAAGGGTGGGTGTGTATCTGACTCCTCAATTGCCATCTGTTGCGCACGTTTTTTTTTTTTACCAACAATACTAAACGTTGAGATTGTCCAGATTTCAGGGTTTTATTTCTTCAATTGGAAATGTAAAGGGTGACTCGAGAGCCACAGGCTTCGTTTTATCATCAAGGGAAATTTTCTGGAGTTTTGCATGCCACGCAAAAGATACGCCCAAGTATAGACGCGCGGAGTTAAAACAGTGGAACGTGGTTGTCTCTCACTTTGCTTGTTTGACTTTGAGAATTATTTCAAATGAACTAAATGCATTTGGTTAATACTCGACAAAAGAGAGAGTTGCACTCATTTATAAATATTTTTCCGTTTTTAAAGATGAAACGTTACCGCGAGTGCAATTGTTTCCACATGGAGCTTTAACTCTCCTCTTGAAAGAAATATATTGCCCTGCCCTACCAAATCTGGTCATAGCTCAAGCGTTTTGGACAACGTCAGCACAATTTCTGCAATGTGGGTGTAGTGCCCAAAAGAATAATTTTCTCATAATTTATCCTCTTGTTTTCTGATGTCTACTGTGCGTTGAAAGTATGCTTTTTTGGAAACCTCCAATTTTGCCTTGGTTTTCTTAACCTGGAGTCCTGGTCAGGGTGTGGGGTGTGAGTAAGTGGGCGATGGAGGAGGGGGTAATGGAATGCAGTGGTTTGGAAAGACTTACTAATTGAAACCAGGTTTGAAGCACAGAGGGAGAAAGCAAGGCTTGCTTTGGAGGAGAAAGAATGAGGTGTTTTATTCACGCCCGAATGCTGCGTGACTTTAGTTATAAAGCTGTTTTGCAGAATGTTATATAACCGAATGAGAGCAATAGATAAAAGGAAAAGAGAGGGTCAGAAAGGGGATCGTTTCGGATAAGTGGTGAGGTTTTGGCTGATTGTGTATAGAATATTGTCATTTTTATTGGACTTTTTTGATAAGTGTGATAACTTTGATAAATGTGGATGTTTATGCATAGTGAATATTTGGAGCCCATCCCCCTCCACTGCCACACCCAAAGCTCACTTTTGGTTTTGGCAGAAGAGATGACTCCATAGCAGATTAAAGCAGTCAAACATTTTCCAATGCTATATTCAAGCTGTACATGTTTAGATATTTTTACTGTTTAACTTTAATAATTTCATCCGTGAAGTTTTTAAGTTTTCTGGGGTTTCCTCAAATTCAACAATGCCTTTTCTTTTAACCTTGATTATATCTGGAGGTTGCAAAGTGTTTGGTTTAAAACAGAACGGAATGCATCTTGCTTATCTTATTTAGGTTTTTAATGTTGAGTCGAAACAACAGAAATGGGCGTCTGCCCCGGAGGTCTTCCGTGAATGCAGAACTTTCTCCTGCTCTGTGTTGATGGGTCAGAGAGTTGGGGTGTGCTGTATAGGTCTTTCTTTACCAGTGCGAAACGGAAAGAGTCTGGACTCGTGCACACTTCCTTAGTCATTTCCTTAAACGCTTGTCAGAGTCTTGCCATGCATTCTCATGCTAAAGAAAGCAGACTTTTTTGCATGTTGGTTTGTATCTCGCATCTTAAATGTTCTTTTGTCTTCAACAAAAGATTGAAATAAATACAGTCAGATATCCATGAAATTGTGCAGATTATCCATCAAGGATAAGTGTTTGGCACGGCTTGAGTCGGAGATGATAGTTTATAGGATGTACGGATCATTTAAACATTATGAAATATCACGTTTAAGAGTTTGTTGCATTATCCAAGTGCACGGCTTTCCTGTTCAGACAAAACCTGGAGTTATCTGTCTTCCACGATTGAGAAATTTTGGCTTGAAGCTAAAACAAAGTCTCTGCCATTATTGCTCTGAGTCAGACATCCAAATTTCATCATTTTTCCATGTGTTGTAAGATATGAAGTGTTGTAAGACCTAGTCTGGCGTAGGGTATGCCTTAAGAACAGATTCATACATTTTAGGCAATGGATAATTTTTGTTAATTCTTAATTTAGTGTTTTTGACTGTTTGATAGTCAAGTTTTGCAGGTGTCCAAAGTACACATATTTTTAGTAAATTGACAGATAACAAATGTATTTAAGTTTCTTTTTTTTTTATTGGAGGACTGCTGCGACATACTGTCCCATTGTTCCTCTATGATCCAGTCTGGATTATTTGATTATGAATGGAGAACACAGGCTGCATTTGGTTAGGGTTTATATTATCACATGACAGTAGGATGGTCAGGCTGGCTGTGTATAGATGTTCATTTGGCTTCAAGGTCACTCCAAGGGTGCACTTGATGCTCTTGATTTAGTGCTGTTTTTAGCCATGTGTACTTCTGATACTTCGTTACTTTTTGATGTTTTCTACATATGTAAGAACTGTACTTTCTACCAGTAGACATGCTTATAGCCAAGTTTAAGCACCCACACATGCACTGACATGTGTGACATACGTTTCTATGATTTCCTGTTGGCCACACCTGTGAATGTTGCATGACTAGAGTGACAAAGTAGTTCAAAAAGTGTTGAATTCTAATATCGGTGTAGTTAAAGTACATACAGTATTTGTTCCAAATATGATTGATCAGGGTGTAACTACAACGTGCCACAGGCAGCTGTGACATAATGCAAATGACCAAGTTATATTTCATATCAAATCGAAGGGCAACAGCAAATATACAGAGCACATGATAAATTATTTTTTAGCTTACAGTATGGGTCTGTTTATGAAAACAACATGCATTATGGCAATGCCTGTGTAAAAAAAGAAGTATTTATTTACCCAGCAAAAAAATAAACATGAATTTTAATAGTGCCATTTGTAAGTGTGCTTTAAGGGGACTCAATGATCGGCATTTCTTGACGTAGACTAAGCCGTTGACCAAGGCTCGTACTACATCACGCTATGCCAGCAATGCAGTGATGCACTTGTGTACAACAGCACGAGTAGATGTCCTGCAAAGGGTAGGTCATTCATCTCTGTGCATGTTTACAAAGTTTACACAAGTTTGTTTCTAGTTGTATTTTAGATTAGTGAGTAGCTTTAATTAGTTATTTGGGCACTTAAAACCACATGCTTTTTCACTTCTCCAAAACTCTTTGCAGTGGGATGATGGACATAAGTAGAAAACCATCTGATAGTGATTTAAATATGATGCAGCCTTCTGGCCACAACAGTAATTGCAGTGTGTTGCATTGCTGACTCATATCCCTGTATTTGGTTTGAACAGACTGAAAACATGACAGAAAAAGTGACTCACTCACTGGGAGCGCTTATCTATTATACACATTGAGTAAATGGACATCTAACGTTTAATTCATCAACATGTTATTTAGTGCTTGTGTATAGTGTATAGTATTGTGTGTAGGTCATTACGATTCCAAGGGAGCTTTTAATTCTGCTATTCTAGTTTGCACATCTTTATTTTGTTCCTCTAATATATTCACAGTTGGATTGAAGTATGGCTTGTCTTTGCACGCGCTTGGTCAGATGTGGGTTTTGAATTGAGTCCATGTGGAAGTGAAAATGGAACATTTAACCAAATTATAGTTTTCCCCGATTTTGTTCCATGAATGTATCAGATCTTGTTTCACATTAGAAATTGCCCGTCTGCTGCCAGAAAGATCAATCATTAAAAGGCTAATTCGTCTAAAAATTCCTTCATTTACTCACCCTCGTGTCATTCCAAACGTGTATGAATTCCTTTAATCTGCAGAACACAAGATATTTTTAAGAATGTTGGTAACAGACAAGACTGGACCCCATTGACTTCCATTGTATGGATATCTGTGTACCACAGAGAACGAGTCATATACACAGTGTGAAATGAGGGTAAATAAATGACAGAATTTTACTTTTGGTTGAACTATCCCTTTACTATAAATTTAATAAGGAAATATGACTTGTCGCATTAAGTCCTCTCTAATTTGCTTTGGGGAGTAAAGTGTTTACAAAATGGCGCGTAACCAAGTAACTCCTTTAAGCAAAGCCGAAGACCACAATTTATTTTATTGCATTGTCTAATTGCTGACTGTGTCTACGTGTGTCTCTTATTAAACATTACAACAATTTAATGGAAACATTGAGCCGTTAGCCCAGGCTCTTCTATAATTAGTGGTCTGGTTATCTGCTCAACAATTCCGTGATCGCTTTTTAACCCGCAACATTGGTGAATCTTAAATTTATGGTTGTGTAAGAGCTGTCACTTGCACTGTCATACTAATCCCTAAACCCTGCAAAGACATTTGAACATCTTTTACCCTGCATTCATCAATGTCACAAGGGCTACTGCTTGTCTCTTTAAGCGTTTTACCGCCTCCTGCCATAAAACAATAAAAGGCTCCGATTGCATTGTTAGCCTGTGGAAAGCATGAAAACGAGTACCCTGTTTTTGTACCCAGCTCGGACCCACTGCGTGAGTTGAGTGGTTGGGTAGTGTAGGACATTGCTTTGGAGTTAGTCATTGCAGGAGAGGCTGGGCTTTCTTCCAGCTGGCCTGACGGCTCTATCAAGGAATGTGTGTGACTGGAGGCCTGGGTGGGGCTCGCAGCTCACTGTTCTCTGTGCGGGCTGAAAGATGGTGTGTGTGGAGTTTTTTTCTTGTCGGACGAAGGGCGTGTCCCTACTTTGGATTTGCAACATTTGCGCACTGCGTCGTACCATAACATTGGCTCTTTGTAGTTTGTGGAGATTGTAGCATTTCATACTTGAGATGTCAAATTTCGATCAACAGGTTTCGTTCACTTTAGAAGCTCTTTTTGCACAAGGATATAAAGAGTAGTCCCTTGTTGAATAAATGATTTTTATCAAAGCTTCTATATTATATAGCTCAGAGCAGTTTTACAAGCACACGGCTTGTTGGCTTCTCCATAATCATCTTTTTAATTACACTGTTTATAAAACTGTGTATCTCTGCTTTTGTAGACGTTTTGTTCGACATGCTCCACCTTTAGCTAGGTGACAGCAAACATGATACAGCTAAGTGGAAGGCTTCATAGATGGTTACCCCTTTGAGTGTACACAGCTGCTCTGCCAAATGTTGGTCTTCGTAAACAGTGTGACAGCCCCATCCAGACTGGCCTTTATCACCACGGCCCGAGACTATTTCAGTCTCAGCTCAGAAATACCTCTCGGTTAATGAAACAACAGGGTAGCGAGAGCTTCCAGCGATGCTTTATGAAAAACAGACAATGAAGTATGAACAAGCTGAGAGAAAACATGACATTTGCATGTTTTTTTGTCCGATTTGACCCCATAGACCTGTGTTGAGCTCCTCCCCTCCAAATAACAGGTCATTTTCAAGAGACATTGTTCACGGAGCGCAAACGTGTCATTGAGGGTCTGGGCTTTCTAAATGTTTGTAGCTAAGATTTATGATTAGCTGTTTGTTCTCGAAGGGGCTCGAGATGCTTTGATACCAACTTTGTGTAAATACACAATTCTCTCGGGGCAGTTTCACAAAGTCACGTTTTACAGTTAACTGTTGTTTTCTAGCAGCTTTAAGTGTCAATGGTGGAATAGTACTGAGGGCAAATATCTGGGCAGGTTCTCACAAGCATAGCTGTCTGTTGTTATTTTGGCGTTTCTCTTAAATGAGAGGTCTTCTCATGCGTTGCTGCTGGGTGCAGAACCTCACCATTTTGACTAACCACTGCTCTAATCCTACTGTCGTCATGTGTCTTTTGATGATGATATCACAGTTGAACCCACACACAATTGATCTTTAATCATAGTGTTCTGCACATGCATCTTGTCTTGTCATGCATCGTTGCTTTAAAGTTCTTGAAAGGCCTGTCTATGAAAGGGACATTCCCAACATTGCTCCTGACCAGGCTGACAGGAATCAAACAAAAATCTCTTTGTGCCCAATCTGATAAGTTTCGTTTTTTAATCAATGGGCGCATGCAAAAATGATTACATTGGAACACTGAATTGGAAAGGAGGCTTTAGGCAGGTTCAAAAGGAGTGTAGAATGACAATTCAACAGTTTGAAGTCTGCATTACACAGAAGTTGTGTTGGTGTTTTTCTATAATGTAATGTATATCCGAGTAAACCGGCTTCTGAAATGAGAACAAATATAGGGTTGGAAATAATTTAACAGTTTGGCATTGATTGGAGCATTGGAAGTTAAAAGCCTGGCCATTGGACTGTCAAGATTGTCTCTCGTAGTATATGTCATGAAGTGATGTCGTTGCGGGGAGGGTAGGTTCTTGTTTTTCCATTTAAGAATATGAAAATGTGTAATTTTAATTTAATAGTGACTTGAAAGTTTTCTTTAATGTGAAGGATTGCTAAAGGCACTTTGACATTTGGTAGGAGGTCTCTTAAGCTTGACAAGAACCTTACAGCGTATGACTCGTGAACAAATCATACTTATCAGGTCAGGTTATTTGGTTAACAAGGGAGTTACAATGTCAGAACAAATACTGAGATGAGAAAATATTGAGCTGCTTCAGTTGCACTCATGAAATGTGCACGGATTCAGTGCCTTTCTCTGTTTTGTGTGCGTTAGATAATGGCGGATAATGAAGTTTGATTATTCAGTGTGTGTAAAGTTAAATGGTGTGTATTTAAGTCACATGGCTGGTTTGAAGACACTGGAGCTTTAAGGTTATCAGATGCTGATTTGCACATGGTTTGATGTTTGCTGTGACAAATCAACTTCATTTTGCTTGTGACTTTTGTTTGCTTAAGTGTCCGTTTCTTCATAGGCATGGTAATTATGGATGTTGTTTGATGGCTCTTATATTCTCTTATATAGTATATAGGATGTTGCGCTCTGAAATCTTTCTTTTCAATATCAGGAAATGCATTTATTCAATATATTCAGTTTTCAAATATTAGCGCGGAGATGTGAGGATGTTTATTTCGATGTTGCTAACTATATTTATCAATTGTGATCTTGCTAGCTGCTTATCAAAGCGACTTCTCAAACTTTAGAATTAAAACCAATCAAAGCACTAATTGTTTTTCAGTCTGGTGAATGAAAACTAGGTTGACAATTGTTGATCAGAAACATCCAGAGAAAATGTTTAAACTTGTGCAGACACATGTAATCTCTTAGCTTGGGTGCACATAAAGGAAAACTCCCTGTTTTGTGTGTTCATTCTGTAACTGTTTCACTGTCGCCCTCTTAGGGTAAGCCAGAGAAAGTTAAACAACTAGGGTGGGGCTGCATTTTTGAGGAAAAGAGGAAATAAAGTCTACCTGATCCCTAGCAAAAGTCCTGAAATTATGCAAGCATTACACAAAATTGAGTTTTTTACATGGAATAGGCCTAAATACTAGTGTGGTACTTGGAAGCCAGTTTTGTCACTTAACTGTTTGATACTTAGAAATAATCACTTGGATAAATATTACAATTAATTTCCTTCTGCTTTCTTTCAGAAAATAAAGGAAGACGGCAGAGTTTGAGCATTAGCCTGGGCACTTCAGTACGTCTTTTGTCTTCCTAAAGCGTTAACGCAAAGATTTTGTTTACAGTGCATGCAGAATCATAACAATCTTAATTCAGTGGTTCTAATACAGACTTGTAGACGGTTTCATTTTAGCGACCCCAACTTAACTTCCGGTACACATTTACAAATAATAGAGTGCCTGTAGATTATTTCTGATAACAATCAAAATAAACCAAGAGTAACCGTTAATTGGCTAAACTTGTCTCTCCAATATTTCGAATTTAGACTGCTGTACCAAGCTCAACCGCTAGATTTCAGTGTACCATACGGTTTGTTTAAATGCGTCCAAATACAGGACCCATTCAACAAATCGTTTATTTGATACAATTAATATACAATAAAATAATAGACAAGAACGGGTATTGTTCTTGTCTTAGGACAACTTTGATGAACCTTTTTGATCCACTTCAAATGTTGACTACTGTATAAATAGTTATATTATTAGACACTAGCCAAACACAAACAGGAAGTTAACTGGGGGCCAGGTGTGTGTGTGTGTGTGTCCGATGAAATGGTCTATAGTCTTAAACCTAGAATTTTAATTAAACCAGAAACATAATCAGTTGTACAATTCTCTAACATCAGTTCTTTTGGTTGGTGGTCTTTTTCTGATGTTTGATTGCATAAAATGTATGATAAATATCTACATTTCATAAAATGCCATAAAATTTGTGGCCCCCTGGATCCAGCTTGAGACCCTCCAGGGGGCCACGGCCCCTAGTTTGAGAACCACTGGCACTGACTAACGTATCTCATATTATTTTAATTAAAGCTATACCAAACTTCTCTAGCATATTTGATCAGATTTGTCCTATATGCAGCTGCTAATTAACTGTTTTATAGACTGTTTCAGTGGCAACAACATAAACAAATGTTATGTGGCCCAAACTTAACGATAGACCCCTGCGAAGAAACTATAACAGTTGAGTAATTTTAATTTAATACAAAATGTAAATAAAAATATGAATCTAAATTAAATATACATTTGTTGTAACCAAACACAGACCAGAAATACATTTCTGGCTACGTGTGTGCGTCCAATGAAACCGGCTATACAGAAAGATCTGTAATAGAAAGAGACAAGATTTTGTATATTTTTAATGTTGTAAGAAGCATTTTATCTGCTGTTTGCCTCTTGTTTTAAACTCTTTCGATATAGCAATGAATATGGCCTTTAATCCCGATGTGGCAATGAAGGACACCCATTAGAATTCGTCCGCAATCTGACTCATTTTTTAAATGTTTTTGTAATGAATCACTAAATCCACGGTGAATTTCTGTAACACTACCTACGTAGAGAAGTCCTCATTGTGTACAATGGCACTCATAGTCCATATTTGCCCTCTGTTGCCAGACCAGCCAATGCCACAGTAAAAAGCCATGGCTATATATCACTGTTATGGGGGTCATGCAGTTAACATAAAAGAAGCAATAGGGGTCGAACCACACTATACAGCCCCATAAAGCAAATGTGTCAGCTCACCAGGCTTACTAACTTTTCTTACGTTTTTTAATTATTGGAGGGGAAAACAACTTTTAATTTGACTGTTAATGGCCTGTTTACAGTCTTATTAGAAGTCAACAGATCACAAGCATGTGTTGTAGTTTTAGTTTGGGAGTGTTTACTGTCTTGTGATTTGCACAAACACTGGAGGGTATTAATATAGGCCTGCTTACACTTAGATCATATGATTTTTGAGTAAGACCCAGCTGCTGGTAACCAGTGACATTGTTTGTTTAATCTTGTGAAAGCAAAGGCTGTCTCTGTTCTTCATAGAAAGTTAGTCTGCCTGAATCGCCCACCACGCAGCTAAAAAATCTCTACGGTTAGGAGATGACGAGTGATATGTGCCTACATATGTTAGGGAGCCCTGTGGTTTACTGGAATGTTCTGTGCCTTTGCTCATCTTTGGGGCATGGTTATGACATGTTGCGTTTTTTTCTCTTAAGATTGTGCCCCACTTTTTGGGATTAGTAATCAGAGTTCCCCACATTTCCTTTTCTGTTACCCTCCCACTCCTTCTAAGGCGCACTGCCAGGAATGTGTGAGAGCTATGAGAACAAGTACTGCCCAAACAGGTCTGCACATCATATGGTTATAAAGGGGCTGAAGTAGGTTGGACATGCAGTGCTAGTACTAGAGGTGCACCGATTGACCGGCCAGAGATCGGAATCGGCCGGTTTTTCGTATGATCGGCCCGACCGGTGACCGGCCGGTCAGTCTCACGTCTCGCCGATTCCAAGCCGATCTTCTGTTTCCCGTGATGCGGGCAAGAACGTCACAGCCGTCAGTACACTCAAAGCCGCAAGTAAACATGTAAACGTCGCGCGCACAGCCTGTCTTTCACGGCTCGTTTATACTCGCCATGTGTGTCCACCGGACCGCGAGTCTCTGACGCGCATCTCTCATATCCGCTGACTGCACGCGCATGCACGCGCATCATGTACTGTACAGCCAAAAAGGTGCACTGTAGTTCATCTCGCGCTGCTCCGTCTACATGGGGTATGTACTGTATGCTAACAGTGATGCTATTAGCATCATGCTAAACTCTGACACATGCTAAACTCATGTTGAAGTCCTTCACTCTGTAAAACAAACGTAAATTCCATTCAACCTGATTCCTTGTCTTACGTTAAAACTGTGGTCATTTCACCTAGGTAAAATGACATTCAACACGACTTCTACTTGTTTTTAAAAACCCAAAAAATGAATAAATCAACCAATATATGTGATATATCTTATATATTCTTTACTAACACAAAAAACTGCAAATACATATACATCTTTAGAGTAGAATTCACTCATAAGATTTTTTAACGTTTTTATTGAAGTTGCAGCAAAAATCAACCCACTTCTTTTAATCCTACAGACACAAGATAAAGACAATTTATTTTACATTTCAGAAAAAATGAAATAAAGCAATGTTAGTTTCATAAATGGAAACAGGCGAGAATAAAGTTGAAGTATTTTATTGTTATCTTAGACTTTTGTGAGATGAGTACAAAAATGAAAAAGGTAAATTAAGTGACATGTGTAGTTATATTTTATTATTTGTACTTCTTTTCAGTCACAGAGTTCTTCAATTTAAGAGTTGTTTGGGAAAGAGAAGATTCTGTAAATTAATGCAGCTTGGAGAACTGCATTTAGGGAAATTTGGGGAAATTGTAATGTTCAATCATTTATTCAATGAAAATAAAAAAAATGTGTATTGAAGAAAAGTTAATATGGTTTTATATACAGTATACTGTTAATTATAGTTTGTGGATAGAAAATCGGAATCGGCAGGTTTCACTTGTAATAAAATCGGAAATCGAAATCGGCAAAGAAAATTGCAATCGGTGCATCTCTAGCTAGTACTGTACAGGAGCAAGGCATGGCGTCATGTTAAGAGGCCGAGCGTGCATTAGGCAGGGAGTGAAGTTTTGCATTGCACTGCTTGCTAGGGAGTTGTTAAATAACACAGCGCTGTTGGTTTTCCCCTTTTCTTTTAGTAAATTCCTGATCCAGCCAACAATAATAGAGCTTCAATGGTTCTCTCATAGCCTGTGTTTCTCTCACTGTTGATGGATTAAAACGAGTTTTAAGAGTAAATATGCAGAGTTCTAGTTCTAGTTGATGCAAAATGTGTCTCTTGTTAAAAATCTCTTTGTGTTTTTTATGCATTTCTGCTCAATAACACAAAAAATGATCGTAATAAACACGATTGTGTTCTCTACCTTGTTCGAAGCATAATTTTAACACAGGATTGAAATATGCTTTTAATTGTTTTTTTTCTGCTGAAATTCTTATTACCGTAATGTGTCCCGATTTCTTCGAGTGCATTGTTGAAATTTAAGTTAGGGTTAGGGTCTCTATATTTGCGACGGAGGTCCGGGCAATACCTTTTTAAATAAATATTTAATCTATTAAGCCCAGTCGAATATGTATATAAAAAAGTTAACATACAATACAATACACCTTTATTTATATAGCACGGTTTAAAAACAATAAATAGGCACAATAAAACATAATATAGCATAGATATACACAATCTGTAAGATGTGTGGTGATCCTAAAAAGCAAAATCAAAGACAGGTTGTCAAGGGACATCGAAAGCCAAAGAAAATAAGTAGGTCTTTAGATTTAAAAACAGGCAGGGCTGAGGCAATTCTAATATGGGGGGAGGTTATTCCAAAGACTTGGGCCGGCAACAGAAAAGCACGGTTGCCTCGAGTTTTTAGCCTAGTCCTTGGGACATGCAGCAGGTTAGAGTTTGAAGGTCTAAGCGATCTCGACAGTGTATAAGGCTGCAAATGTTCAGCTAAATACACTGGTGCCAAGTTATGAAGTGACTTAAAAACAAACAAGAGTATTTTAAAATGAATTCTGTACTTTACAAGAAGCCAATGAAGTGAAATTAAAACCGGCATAATAGACTTGTATTTGCGCTTTCCAGTGAGAAGCCGAGCTGCTGCATTCTGTGCTAACTGTAGGCGAGAAACAAAAGACAAGGGCGCACCAACATACAGAGAATTAGCCTCGATGTATCAAATGCACGTATTGCTATTTCGAACATCTTTAAAGACATGAATGGCTTTACTTTGGAGAGAAGCCTGATATGGTAAAAACAAGACTTGACCACAGAACTTATCTGCTTATCAAAATTCAGGTTATTGTCAAGCCAAACATCCAGGTTTCTAACAAAGGAGGTAGTGTATGGTGGCAAACATGAAGTATAAAGTCATAGACACTTTGATCATTGGGTCCAAACAAGATGAATTCAGTTTTGCTCTCGTTAACACATGAGAAATTAGTTGCTAGCCAAAGTTTTAATTTATCCAAACAATCCAAAATGGGCTTAATGGCGTGTCTACTACCATGCTTTAGGGGGATGTAGATTTGGGGGTTGTCTGCATATAGATGGAAAGAGACCCTGTGCTTATTAAAAATAAACCCTAGAGGAAGCATATAAAGTGAGAACAATACTGGCCCAAGGATCGATCCTTGAGGTACCCCAGATCTTAAATGCATCTCAGAAGAAGAACGATGCCCAATGTTAACAACAAATATTCTATTTGTGAAATATGACCTAAACCACTGTTCCCCGTAGACCAACACATGCCTCCAGGTGAGATAAAAGAATATCATGGTTGACCAGGTCAAAGGCAGAGCTAAGGTCTAATAAAACCAGAGCCACAGACTGACCAGAATCCATGGTCACTATGATATCGTTACCAACCCTTAGAAGGGCCGACTCCGTGCTGTGGCAGGATTTAAAACCGGACTGAAATTTTTCATGGATAACGTTAAGAGACAAGTGAGATTGAAGTTGATTTAAAACAATTTTCTCCAAAAAATTTGATAAAAAGGGGAGATTTAAGATTGGACATCTAATGTTTTATCAGGCCATTTATTTTATATTCTGATACCCACTGTATGTCTGAAACATAGAAGGCCTGGTAACTGAGGAAGTGTGTTGTAGGCTGTGTGTCTGGCTAAATAAAGCTAGCGCTAATAAAGATATTAGGAGATATAGCGGAAAAATATAATCAACATAAATGAGTGCGCGTTATGTGTACGTCTCAGTTATGGAGACGCGCTTCTCAGTTTAAACTACAGAAATAGTCTGATGTTTTGAATGGTTCATTATGTCGGGGCGCCCCCTAAGGTAATGGTAGGGGAAACACTGGTTTGTAGTCATGCCTAAGTGATATTAATATCTTGTGATATGCAGCAATAAAGGGATACTCCACCCAAAAATGAAAATTCTTTCATGAACTGCTCCACCCAAGTTGTTTCAAACCTGTATAAATTTCTTTTTTCTGTTGACCACAAAGATAATTGGGAATTTATTTTTATAATTTTTAATACTATGGTAGTCAATGATTTCCCAGAAATGTCAGTTGCTTACATTTTCCCAAATATATTTATTTGTGTTCATCAGAACAAAGAAATTTGTACAGGCTTGGATGGAACAACTTGAGGGTGAATAAATGATGACACAATTTCATTTTTGGGTGTAAATTTGCTTATTGTTTTGAACCTGCATTCCTTCTGTAATCCACTAAGGTCAGGGTCAGGCTCATTTTTAAGTTCGGAGATGATTTGGTCTCACTGATTTGGCTACACAATTTCATAATGGTTATAATTCAATGTCGTATTCATGCAGTAATAAATGTGATTGGCTTTAGTGAATCATGGTGTTTATGCAAGAGATAACTTGCCATGTTATTTTTTATTGCTTTCCTTCAAGTAATTTCATAGGTATAAGAAAATAGATCGTCTTTTGCACTTTATTTGAAATATGCAAGTAGGTGTTTTCATATCCAAGAGGTTCTGTGTGTTATTGCAGGGAGGAGAATGAGGGGGTGATATCTTTGAAACAATGATCTTTCTGTGTTGGATCCTGGAATGACTGGCCCACATGTCAACTCAATAAGCCTCATGTTAATCAGACAGAGACTACTTGTTTTTTAGCTGTCGTTTAATGTGTTCAAGGTGGTTTTAAGAAATCTATATATTTCTAAGTTTAAGCTGGCGTGTCTGTTAAATTCATGACTTTTTGATAAAGCATGTGAGTTTGGATGAAAGATATAGGTCTTAGATTTAATGTTTTAGAACCAAGTCTTCTAAGAGCAACTCGTGCTGGTTTACTTCTTGTGGGCAACTTTATTGCCATCTAGTGGTACACAGCTTTATAAGCTAAAGTTTACTAATCTGTTTTGCTAAAAGCTGAATTCATTAAATCTGAACTTTATAATATGTATTATAATACATAATATGATGTTTTATTGTATTATATTATATTGATGTGTACAGTAAGCATAGAAACATTCCAACACACTAACATTACATTTTGTGTATTGTGTAGGAAGGAACTAGGGCAGACAACGGTCCACTGTAGGGGACTGGTGAAGAAACAACACATTAAGAGGTATCCTATGTAGATATTTGTAAATGTAATTGAAATTTTAACGAGGCATTATAAATGCTGCAGGTGTTTTCTGTAAGTACTGTCTGTTCATTTAAACTCATTTTTAAATGCAATGTTTTGCATTATGTACCTATTATGTTTGGTATATTTAGTATTTTTTTAAACGTTCATATTTTTCACCTCTAAGTGCACATTTTCTCTTCAAGATGGATGACGAGCAGGACACAAGGGAAGTTCTCTTCCCTCAGTGGATGGGCCCTGATAAACATGGGCTCACCATAGAACAAACAGGTCAAGGAGAGATTTTTGTCACAGAGGTGAAAGAAGAGTCCCCTGCTGCTCACACTGGGAGAGTACATCAAGGTATATTAAGTCAAATTAAATCGACAAGCAAAAGTGTAGAAAACTCATGTTTTATGTAAGATTTGTATAACTTGTATAAGAATATTTTTGACAGCGTCAGTCTGTGACTGTTAACTTTTCCAATGTTTGCTCTTTTAGTGCTTGGAGAGGCATAATTTGAACTCTTACACATTTTTAGCACAAGCCTAATGGTTTTATAGTCCTTCCAGATATGACTTGCCTATTGGAAACGGCATTAGATAATAATGATTCTTTAATTCATTTCTCGTTTTCTGCCCATGTCACAGGTGACCAAATAGTTGGGGCTACCATTTACTTTGACAACATGTCCTCAGAGGAAACAGCTGAGCTACTAAAGACTTTAAACAAACATAAGGTTGGACTCAAATTGCAAAACAAGACTGGAGACAAGTCACCTTGCCGCTCTCCAGTGGGGACGTTGTCCTGGGAAGGGCGTGCAGGGTTTGGGGGGTCTAGTTCAGACATTCTCCTGGTAAGTTGATCTAACTGTTGATCTATGCGCTATGAACCATGACAATATGAAACTTTTTAAGCTTAATATTTTCATTGAGTTTTGACAAACATGTATAAGTCAAACATTGTTTCTGTGGTTTTGTTTTAATAGAAGTATTTTACACTTTCCCTATAGAGTGGAGATGATGAAGACTACAGGAGAATCTACACGAAGAAGATTAAACCCAGACTGAAGTCGGAAGATCTTGCTGAGGGTGTTGATGTGCGAACAGAACGTCATAGCAGCACAAGTAGTGATGGTTGCACCGTAACTACAGTTACACGTCGAATAACTACCTACACTGTGGATGTGCCTGGGGGAACTGATGAGCAAACTTATTACTCAAGCCCTGAGTTCAAATTTCAGGTCTCTGAGCATGAGCAGTTGGAGGGCGATTCTTCCCATATCAGATTACCACATGGCAGTGCACAAGGAGGTATAAAAATGGGAGAGATATCTCTTGGAGAACCCAAGGTTACTGGTTCTTCTGTGAAGCACTTTAGCACTGGATCTGTCAAAACAACAAGCGAATTAGATAGGAGTGAGAGGGAAACTAGAATTAATGTATCAGACACTGGACTGTTAGAGGGAAAAGTACAGGGACGTTCAAGTTTAATAGGTGGAACTGAATTTGCTACAACACAGGGGCCTGTTTTGGACACTCATGTTTCAGGTTTTTCCCTTACTGGAGGTACAGGGGTCAGAAACATAACAGGAATGGGCAAAGATTATGCGTCTGTTGCCCTTAAAGATGAGTCTGATGATAAAACCAAATTGTCTAAATTTAGCATAGATATTCAACGACCCAAGATGAATATTAAACGTTCTGAGGGTGAAATCAGTCAGAGTTCTGATGGCACCATGCATGGGTTAGAAGATAAGGTAAAACTACCAAAACTTGAATCTAGCAAATCCGTTCAATCAGTCCCCACCATGGAAATTAGTGGTGCATTCCAGAAACCCCATCTCAAATGGCAAACAACTGGTACTGCAGATAATTCTAGTCTAGAAGTAAATTTTAGCAATCAGAACCTCACAGATAATAGAGGTTTAGAAATAACTAGGAATCAGGATGTGTCACTTCCAAAGATTAAGGGTCAAACAGAGACAAAATCATTTGGAATGAAAGGCTCTAATTTAGAAGGGTCCAAAATGGATACTGATGTTTCACTGACTTGTATTAAAATGAAAACACCCAAAATAGACGATATTGCCTCAGATCTTAAAGTTCAAGGCCCGTCAGTCTCTGGCCCAAAACTTTCTTTGTCTGGTGTGGATGCCAATCTTAAAGGGCCAGACCTAAAAAGAGATGTCAATGTGACCGTGTCAAATGTTGAAGGGGGTGTTACAGGACCACAAATTGAAATCGGTCAACATTCCTTTGGAATAAAGGGTGGCAAGATTGAGGGTCAAGATGGGAAAATGTCAACAATTGGTGTGGCAGTTAAGGGACCAGAGGTCAGCATTAAAGATTCAAAGTTTGATATTGAAGGACCCAATGGAAACATCAAAGGCCCTGAACTAAAGATGTCATCAGACTCTGGTCCTGAGATTTCTATGTCTGATATGGACATCAACTTTAAAGGACCAAAACTTAAGGGAGATGCTAACATTTCAGTTCATACAGTAGATGTTAAGGCATCAAAAGTTAAAATTGAAGGCTCAGACATTGAAGGTACTGAGGGTGGTTTCAAGATGCCAAAGGTCAAAACACCCTCATTTGGAGTCAAAGGACCAAATTACGAGGGTCACAATGTTGATGTTACAATTCCCAAGGCCAAAGTGGATATTAAAGCACCAGAAGTGGATATCAAGGGTCCAGAGCTTAACGTTGAGGGAACTGACGTAAAAGTCAAGAGCTCCAAATTCAAGATGCCATCAGTTTCTGGTCCAAAGTTTTCTATGCCAGACATGGATATGAACCTTAAAGGGCCCAAACTGAAAGGTGATGTTGATGTGTCAGTTCCAAAAGTTGAGGGGGATTTCAAAGCACCAAAAGTTGAAATTGAAGGCCCAGACTTTGAAGGTCCTGAGGGTGGTTTCAAGATGCCAAAGTTCAAAATGCCCTCATTTGGACTCAAAGGGCCAAAATTCGAAGGTCCCGATGTTGATGTGAAAATCCCCAAGGCCGAGGTGGATATTAAAGCACCAGATGTGGATATCAAGGGTCCAGAGCTTGACATTGAGGGACCTGAGGGTAAAATCAAAGGCCCAAAATTCAAGATGCCATCGATGTCTGGTCCAAAGATCTCTATGCCAGATGTAGATTTCAACCTTAAAGGGCCCAAACTGAAAGGTGACTTTGATGTGTCAGTTCCAAAAATTGAGGGAGATTTTAAATCACCAAAAGTCGAAATTGAAGGCCCAGACATTGAAGGTCCTGAGGGCAGTTTCAAGATGCCGAAGATCAAAATGCCCTCATTAGGAGGTCCTGATTTTAATGTGAAAATCCCCAAGGCCGAAGCAGATATCAAAGCACCAGATGTGGATATCAAGGGTCCAACATTTGACATTGAGGGACCTGAGGGTAAAATCAAGGGCCCCAAATTCAAGATGCCATCAATCTCTGGTCCAAAGATTTCTATGCCAGATGTGGATTTGAAGCTTAAAGGGCCCAAACTGAAGGGTGATGTTGATGTGTCTGTTCCAAATGTTGAAGGCTGTTATGTCCAATCGCCAGCGATAGACATAGAAGGCCCTAATGTAGATTTAGATGTTCCAGAAGCAAGTGTGAAAAAATCAAAGTTCAAAATGCCCAAGTTTGGATTTAAAGGGCCAAAGATTGATGCCCCTGATATGGATGTCAAGCTTCCAAAAGGACCAAAAGTGAATGTTCAAGGTCCAGATGTTGATATCACAGCACCTAATATCAAAGCTAAAGGATCCAAATTTAAAATGGGATCAATTTCAGCTCCAAAAATGTCTTTACCTGATGTTGACCTAAACATAAAAGGGTCAAAAATGAAAGGTCAAGCTGGAGTCAGTATGGAGGGGGATGTCGGTGTACCAAAATTGGAAGTTGATTCTCCAAATGTTGATGTTAAAAGTCCAGATGGAGGGTTCAAGATGCCAAAGTTTAAAATGCCAAAATTTGGATTTAAGTCACCTAAAGGAGACATTGATGCAAGTCTACCTGGTAGTGATATCAGTATAAAAACTCCAGACATTGACATAAAAAATCCTCATGTTGATGTCAAAACTCCAGATCTTGACATTGAAGGCCCTGAGGGAAAGATCAAGGGACCCAAGTTTAAAATGCCATCGATATCTGGTCCAAAAATGTCCATGCCAGATCTAGACTTCAATCTTAAAGGTCCTAAAGTAAAGGGTGATGTGGATGTTTCGGTGCCGAAGATTGAAGGAGACCTCAAGACTCCAAAGTTAGACATTGAGGGTCCTGATATTAATATTGAGGGCCCAGAAGGTGGTTTCAAAATGCCCAAAATCAAAATGCCATCATTTGGACTCAAGGGTCCTAAATTGGAGGGTCCAGATATTGACATAAACCTGCCAAAAGCTGATGTTGACATTAAAGGACCTGAAATTGACATTGAAGGACCTGAAGGAAAAATCAAAGGACCCAAGTTTAAAATGCCCTCGATATCTGGTCCAAAGATCTCCATGCCAGATGTGGACTTCAATCTTAAAGGGCCCAAAGTCAAGGGGGACGTCAATGTTTCTGTGCCCAACATTGAAGGAGACCTCAAGTCTCCAAAATTAGACATTGAAGGCACTGATGTTAATATTGAGGGCCCAGAAGGTGGTCTGAAGATGCCTAAAATCAAAATGCCATCATTTGGACTCAAGGGTCCTAAATTGGAGGGTCCAGATATTGACATAAACCTGCCAA